>NC_053163.1:145343732-145421232 GCF_016835505.1 Polypterus senegalus | reverse complement strand
TTGATAACCTTTTGGGATGAAATTCTCCAATAAAATTTGGACATAATACGTCTTCTTTAATTGGGAACTTAAAATGAGGAAAACGTTAAAATTTATAAGAGCTGAGAGAGCTGTGTGTGACAAAAGCATTCACAAGACTGAGAGTCGAGTGGACCATAAGCCTGTTTGAATATGGATGAGAGGAGGGTGGGACTTGAAAAAAATCTCATAGCCAAAATCTCATCTCGCGGGACTTGAAAAAATTTGTTGGAAAAAGTCTCGTCTCATCGCAGGATTATTTTATATAAATGAGATATGTATGAGATACTGTATATACTGTAGCTAGTAATCCACAAAGGGAGAAAATGAATGACATCTTAAAATTGTTTTTTATTCCTAAGCTTTCAACAACCTATCGGGTGTCATCAACAGAGTTAAATGATTAGACATAAAGAAATCCAAGGCAGCATATAGAAATGGAGGAGTGGGGTGTGGGAGGGATTAATAAGGTAGAGTTTGGAGAGTGTTACTCTTAAGTCTTTTTTATTATTATTTAGCTATTGAGGTTTGAATTACTGCCCCGTTAAATGTGCGCTCCGAGGTCAGTCTCGGGTTACCGGCTGTTTCACTCCAACTTTAAATCCTGTGTCCTGAACTTGGCTGTTAATGTTTCACCGGTCTTTAAACCTTGATGCTCATGTCAGGTCCTTATCTTGCTCTTGTTTTGTATCATCTGAGGATCGTTTCAAAGCTGAGAACAATAGTATCCAAGGCTCAGATGGAGACGTTAGTGCATGCTTTACTTTTTCAAAGCCTCGATTATCGCAGTTCTTTACTTATGTGTTTAAAGAGGCCATCGCTGCTGTGTCTTCACTCTATTCAGAATGCTGCTTCTAGATTGTTAACCAGCTCCAGTAAGTGGGCTCACATTACCCTGATTTTTCTGATATTACCTTCACTTTATTGGCTTCTGGTGGAATTTAGAATCTGTTTTAAAATTTTAGTAATCATTTCTACAGCTCTGCACGGTCAAACACCACAATATATTTCAGATTTTTTACAACATTATACCCCCAGTCGCCCACTTAGGTCACCTCACCGGGGCCTTCTTTTTGCTCCACAGCTAGAGACTAACATGGGCTGCTGATACAATTGATACGTTTTAAAATACAGTTGAAGAGGCCCCTTTTTAGGCTAGCATATGGGTAGCCATTTTTGGCTCTTCTGTTTTATGTGCATTTGTTGAAATGTTAGTTTAATTTTATTTATTATTACTGTGTGTGTTAATTGATTTCTATGGCGTACAATGGTTTGTGACTCTGTCTGTAAATGGCGCTCTATAAATAAAAAAAAAAATACGCAAACCAAATCACAGACCTGCACTTCCATTTGTATGTACTGTAAGTAGGTTAGTGTATTTATGAAAGCTGGACAGCACTTCGGTCAACTTGTGGTGTTTTCAAATGTAAATTGACTTGACTGACTTCAATAGCAAATCACATACAGGAGGACACCTAGTGGTCATTGATTTGAATAGCAAATCACATACAGGAGGACACCTAGTGGTCATTGACTTGAATAGCAAATCACATACATGAGGACACCTAGTGGTCATTGACTTGAATAGCAAATCACATACATGAGGACAGCTAGTGGTCATTGACTTCAATAGCAAATCACATACATGAGGACACTTAGTGGTCATTGACTTGAATAGCAAATCACATACAGGAGGACACCTAGTGGTCATTGACTCGAATAGCAAATCACATACATGAGGACAGCTAGTGGTCATTGATTTGAATAGCAAATCACATGCAGGAGGACACTTAGTGGTCATTGACTTGAATAGCAAATCACATACAGGAGGACACCTAGTGGTCATTGACTTGAATAGCAAATCACATACATGAGGACACCTCGTGGTCATTGACTTGAATAGCAAATCACATACATGAGGACAGCTAGTGGTCATTGATTTGAATAGCAAATCACATGCAGGAGGACACTTAGTGGTCATTGACTTGAATAGCAAATCGCATACACGAGGACACTTAGTGGTCATTGACTCGAATAGCAAATCACATACACGAGGACACTTAGTGGTCATTGACTTGAATAGCAGATCACATACACGAGGACACCTAGTGGTCATTGACTTCAATAGCAAATCACATACACGAGGACACTTAGTGGTCATTGATTTAAATAGCAAATCACATACAGGAGGACACCTAGTGGTCATTGACTTGAATAGCAAATCACATACATGAGGACACTTAGTGGTCATTGACTTGAATAGCAGATCACATACACGAGGACACTTAGTGGTCATTGACTTCAATAGCAAATCACATACACGAGGACACCTAGTGGTCACTAACATGGAAGTGCAGTTCCAACAGACTCCAGGAAGCATTTCTTCATACAAAGTGGTGTTGGGGGATTTGTGGCAAACTAGTGAGACGTGCAGATGAGGGGGAAGCTTTGGTGACATTTAAAAAGTGTCAGGGTGAGACAGCAGAACAGCTTTAGCTATCAGCTAACCCATGAAGTTTGGTGGACTGAATGGTCTCCTCTTGTGATCTTCAGGAGCTCAATTTAGGGATATCGCCTACTTTGCCTTTTCTGTTCTGATTAATAACATTCACTAAATGGTTTACCCGGATGTTATCTCGGCCCCCCTCTGTGCTGTAAAATAATAAACCCTTGTGGTCCATTGCTTTACAGAATGTGGTCAAAAGTGCATGGAGGCCTGACCATCACTCCCTAATGAGCATGTTGGAGACCCCGTTCCATATCCATGGGCGTATAGAGTTGACCCCGGCCCCCCACCATTTGCAGCTACAGGAACCCCTTTTCACTTACAGGAAGGTCACCTGAAGTTGCCTTGAAGTGAAGTGTAAACTGAGCTTTTCTGAGATTTTCAGGATTTTCCAGAAGTTGACTTGAAAAGTCTCAAACTTTGATTCACATTATTCACTCTTCACAGTCTTGTCTGGCATCACAGCTGTGATCTCGGCCCCTCACTTTAAATAATAAAACTTTGGGGGGTCATTACTTTTACACTATGTGAAAATTGGCCTTTTTTCATAGAAGCACAATAAACAAATACATATTATCGTATCATGACAAACAGCAAACCCCTCTCAAATACACACCAGAATGACAAAAAACTAAAGAAAACCTCCGACTTCGCTAAAGAGAGAGAAGAGAGAAGGCCCAGTCCCTGTAAGGCACTATAAAGGCGTAGATATGAAGGGGCCTCACACACCTCTTCTGGAGATTTAGTCGGCTGAAAGTCCGCCGTGCTAGTGTGTGTGTGTGCGTGTGTCACAGAGAGAAGACGCCAGCTTTGTTCATAATGGCCATCAGTTTCGTCTTCATTCTCTCCTCCACTACGACCTCCAGAAGATCCACAGTGTGTCCCGTAACCGAGTCGGCCTTCGATTTAAAAGATGACAAAGGCCGCCATACCAAACAAATCGACGAGGCACATGGAGCCTAATCAGCCAGTCATTCATTCATTTTCCAAAGTGCCTAATCAATCAAAGAGTTAAAAAACAAAGGAAAGACAAAGCCCATGTCACAAACACTCGGGATTAATGGACAGCAAGTTTCGGAGAGAGGCTGGGCCCTGTTTCATTCCTTTGATGGAGAGCCCGTCACACGGGAGTTCATTCTTTCGATGTCTGCTGTGCCCTGACTCAGCCATGCGTGCCGTCAGAAGAGCCCAGCGATCGCCTAGGCTTTGATACGGAGACGGCTCAGGTACCTCTGACTACACAAGGCGCCATGAATATTTCATGGGGAGCGCAAAGTAATCAGGGTGAGATGAGGTGTTGACTCCATTCAAGAAATGATTTCTGCTCTAATTCTACCAAAGAATGAAAGCATGTGAGGCCTACAGCAGCGAGTGGCACATTTTTACAGAGTAGCACACGACTCTCCTGCTTATCGATGTCACAGGCCGACCTCTCCTGCACTGGAGCTCCTTGACTCTTCAGCTCTGGCACGGGACCGCCTGGCTTTAGGGTGGGGATGGTGCAGGCCTCGTGGCTTTGATGGCACTTACAGCTGGCCCGGGTAACGCGAGTACATTTGGGAAACGTTAAGTCTTGAAGCTATCACTCTGAGCATACTGAACCTGATGGCTCTGTGCCTTCACTTTCTACCGACAATATTGAATAAAAGCGCAAAAAAACAGCAAAGCCTGCATTTGCTTAATTAACCCCCTTAGCGTTACATTTTTTCACGGAAAAACTTGTAAAAAGCTTCTAGAAAACAGCACCCTCTGATGAAACCAACAGGCTTAGTTCATATTAAAGTGTCCAGCGCTGTACAACTGCAAACGATTAAAAACATGTCCATGGTGAAAAAAAATATACGTTCACGGTACTTGTGTTGTATAATCCACGTGCTCGTTATCCAGCCGTACGCTCAAAACATGCAAAACGCAGGAATTTTTGTTTTGTCGTATATGCTGACACGGATGGCTGGGGGTGGTTCCAGACCACAAGGGGGCGACGGCCCTGGTTGCACTGGGTACCACTTGGAAGCTCAACCCTGTAGGGGGGCCCGTGGTCATTGCCAGGGGGCGCCCCGGTGCCTGAAGAGCCCTGGACCTCAGAACTTCCACCACACCAGGAAGTGCTGGGGGAAAGAAGACTGGGGACACCCGGAGGGTATTTCCGCCACACAGGGGAGTGGAGCCCATCCGGGCATGTATAAAAGGGGCCGCCTCCCTTCATTCGATGACTGGAGTCGGGTGGAAGTGGACGGGAGTCTGGAGAGAGAGGAGTGGAGGCGGCCAGAAGGCAGGCACTGGACTGTGAGGTCTGGACTTTGGGGGATCAGTGCTGGAGGCAGTGGGTTTGTGCACGGACTAACTTGTAAATATTGTACATAATAAATGTGTGTGTTGGGTGACAAAACAATGTCTGTCTGTCTGTGTCCGGGCCACGTTCCACAATGCTCACATATAAGTCGGGTCTTGAAACCCAAAAACTCGATCATAAAATCACACCCCAACTTATACGCCCGTTCAAAAATGCGACACATTTTTTTTTTACATCTTCTTGCCTCCTCCAATCTCTCATCAGTTTCTCAGACGCATCAAATTTTGTTGCAGCAGCGCAGTTACCAATTTCTTTCGCTACTTCAACGACTTTTTAATTTAAAACCAGCTTCATATTTTCTTCTGATCGAACGTTCCATCATAGATAAAGGTGTATGAGGGCGTGAGATACAAAAAACACAAATCAGAGATCACTTCGGGATAGTTCAGGTATTATTGTGTGGTCACGTAGGCACAATACATAGAAAAAAAAAGGCCGTGTGCCCCGTGGTGACTCTCTCAGGTGGGCATTAACATATCATAATCTCTTAGACCAATAGCGGGAGTTTTCCGCATTCGACTTATACGACAAAGCATCCTGATGCACCAACATTGATGGACTGAAAGCCAGAAGTCTACGTAACCATCATCATCAGGTCCTTCCATGAGAACCCTAAATCCAAAGAGGACTATTTCACTTATGTTAGGTAGAATGCCCAGAGGGGACTGGGTGGTCTCGTGGTCTGGAACCCCTACAGATTTTATTTTTTTCTCCAGCCTTTGGAGTTTTTTTTTGTTTTTTCTGTCCACCCTGGCCATCGGACCTTACTCTTATTCTATGTTAATTAATGGTGACTTATGTTTTATTTTTTATTGTGTCTTCTATTTTTCTATTCATTTTGTAAAGCACTTTGAGCTACATTTTTTTTGTATGAATATGTGCTATATAAATAAATGTTGATTGATTGATTGATTGATTGATTGATTGACCGATATTTAAAAATACCAAAAATTATACAGTAAAATCAAGGCCCGACTTATCCACAGGAGAATTTATCCACGAGTATATACAGTAATTGGCATGCATCATAAATGGGAAATACTGTATTTCTGAATTGAAGATTTGCCTCTTCCACTCATTTGTTGGTCAAGAGTCCTGTCTTCTTGTACGAAAGTGTTTAGGATGCCCAGACAGTGTATGATGTGTGTTAAAAAATAAAGAGAGGGCCGAGAACCATGAAATGAAACCAGGTCAGAGATCAAAGTGAGTGTCCTCATCGAGAGGACGGAAGGGGAGAGCTCAAGTAGTAAAAATGAGTGCCCAAGATAATCGAAACCAGACAATCAGAATGTGACAGCACGACACGCTGATAAAGTACACGAACACGGATTGTAGCACCAGGACATAACGTGTCGCACTAATGACGTCACACGTCGTGTTACACAAAAACACAACTCCTGGCAACCAGGACTAGCACCTAGATGACAGATTCACAAAATGGTGCTGTGCATCGAAAAAACTAAATTACAATTTAGTAAAAAACGTACATAACAGAAAAGTAATCTTTCCATTAAGATAGGGAATAATCACAATCACCTCATCCTTAACATTATTCATGGAGAAAAATTAATTTCAAAAAGAACAAATGTGATTTGGGCGGCACGGTGGTGCAGTGGGTAGCGCTGCTGCCTCAAAGTTAGGAGACCTGGGTTTGCATGTTCTCCCCGTGTCTGCGTGGGTTTCCTTCATATTAGGTGCATTGGCGATCCTAAACTGTCCCTAGTGTGTGTGCTTGGTGTGTGTGTTGTGTGTTCTGCGGTGGGCTGGCACCCTGCCCAGGGTTTGTTCCTGCCTTGTGCCCTGTGTTGGTTGGGATTGGCTCCAGCAGACCCCCGTGACCCTATGTTAGGGTATAGCAGGATGGATAATGACTGACTGACTGACAAATGTGCTTAAAACCCAGAACACCATTTAAAAATAACAAGTGACTTTCATAACCGTGGGGAGTTCTGAGTGACTTTAGCACTGGTGTCAGTAGTGGGATGGCCCTTTAATTTTAGCAAGAAAAGGAGCACAGATGGCCAGTAGGATGGGGCTCTGATCAATTTGCTACTTCCATAAAAGTGGACTAAAAAGTTAACATATGAGTGAGGTGGAGATTTTGTGCATGTAGAGTGATCAGGACAGAGCAGAGGTCACTTTACAAATTAGCCATCAAAACAGATGGACCAGGCAAGTTTGAAATAGTAAAGGGCACAATTCAAAAGTATTTGGTGACTTGGTTAACGGTTTTGAAAGTTGGAACATTGTTTATTTCTGTTTTTTTTTTTCACCGCAGACAGAGATGTCACTTATTTGTTCACTACTTATTTTTGTATCCATGAGTCATATTTCAAAAGTAACAGTGACAATAAGATGTGATGATGCGTATTAGTACAGAACTTAAAATACACATCTTTAATAGCACCTTATATCATGTAGTTAAAAACGGAGCCTAAATAGCCTTGAAATAGCTTTTTCACAGACCACAGATTCTAACTCAATTGACGTAAAAATGACATCGACTGATGTGCTGTTGTTGGTCGTGGGGAGCGAGTAGCTGACAGCAGTTCATTTTTTTAACTTAAAATTTCTGAAAACAGTGACTGATGGAGAATTAAAATCTGCAGTATGCTGAAGTCTGCCATTCTACTGATGTTTCAGCAACTTGTATTACAGACATTTGTTTTTCACATAGGTGGCACTCAGGGCTGCTCACCACCATATTCATAAGGTGACTTACAACATTTGAGATATAATTGGGTACATTTTTTTCTGGTTTTTCAGATTGGAGCACAGGCAGGTGAAGTGACTTGCTCCTGGCCACTTGGTGTCAGCAATGGGATTTGAACTCTATAGTTACTTGGTGTCAGCAGTGAGAATTGAACTTGCAGCCTCAGGTTATGTTCACTTGATGTCAGTAGTGGGATTTGAATTCACCACTTCAAGTTATGGTCACTTGGTGTCAGCAGTGAGATTTGAACTCTATGGTCACTTGGTGTCAGAAGTGGGATTAGAAATCTATGGTCACTTGGTATTCAGCAGTGGGATTAGAAATCTATGGTCACTTGGTGTCAACAGTGGGATTAGAAATCTATGGTCACTTGGAGTCCAGTAGTGGGATTGGAATATAATCACTTGGTGTCAGCAGTGAAATTGGAACTCTATGGTCACTTGATGTCAGTAGTGGGATTTGAACTCACCACCTCAGATCATGGTCACTTGGTGTCAGCAGTGAGATTTGAATTCTATGGTCACTTGGTATTCAGCAGTGGGATTAGAAATCTATAATCACTTGGTGTCAGCAGTGAGATTTGAACTCTATGGTCACTTGGTGTCAGTAGTGGGATTTGAATTCTATGGTCACTTGGTGTCAGTAGTGGGATTTGAATTCTACGGTCACTTGGTGTCAGCAGTGAGATTTGAATTCTATGGTCACTTGGTGTCAGGAGTGGGATTAGAAATCTATGGTCACTTGGTGTCAGTAGTGGGATTTGAACTCACAGCCTCAGGGTTTGAAGTCCTAAGCCTTAACCATTACATCACACTGCCAGTAGTAGGAAGAGGAGGAAGAGGAGGAGGTACACATGCAGAGTAGAGTTGTGGTGGTTGTACATGTACAGCGTTCACTGAAATTCCTACTTTCATGTCTGACCAAAACCATCCCTTGTAAAATTCCTTTATAGAAACCCACTCAAGACGCTCCTGTTTTGAGCCACACTATTGAAAACTGCACTGACTTTAATATGAATTACGCCTGTTGGTTTCATTAGAAGGTGCTGTTTTCTTGAAGCTCTGTGTGTGTGTGTGTGTGTGAGACACGCTCAGGTGATCCGAAGGAAATGCTCTACAGTGCTTCAATGAGAAGGAATTAAAAGCCTGTTCATCTGTATCACAATTCATTTCCTTCTCCCGATTAACCTGCCAAGAGGTGGACAAGTCATCTGCAGTTTAAGAAATTAATCTTGTCGCCAGGAGACAGTAAGCGCCATCCCAGGAGGCAGGAGGAGAAGACTGAAGGCTGGGCTGTAAATGCTGCTCCACCTCGGCCTGGCCGCAGCCCGAGTCCTCACATGGTGGCTTAACTGCATGTCCGTTTAATTGGTGAGGGTGTTTCTTTGATGAGGTCACCGGTGTCGCTCTGACCTGCTCGCGAGCTGAAGGCCGGGCACACACACACACACACTCTGCGACTTCGGCACAATTTTAAACCCGATTTGCAGTCACCAATTCGACATGAATTTCAGCTTCGTCGGTCGTTGTTTTATACAATACGTCTTATATTTTTGTATAGCGCTCTTTGTTGACTTCGTAGTGAACAGTTCTCAGGCAAAACACAAGTATTGACGACATTAACTACTGAATGCATAACGGGCACGTATAAATTCAGATTAGTTAAAACAAGGTAGAAGCTGATTAAACATAAATGGAAACCCAACATGAATTAATAGATGAACTATATGGCCAGTTGACAACGGAGACGAGATTAAAATTGTAAAATCTTCACGTGCAGCGTGCGAGGGGCCGCGATGCCCGATTGAAGAATTTCTGCCATGTCAGACATTTCAGTCTGGTCGCGTGAGCAGGCCTCACAAGATAAACTTCTGATGTCGCCATCAAATTGCATTTCATCACTGAGCTCCATGTGGCAACAACAATAAACCCCAGATAGACATTTGTGTGGACGGAGAGCATGGAGGCCAGGTCAGCCGAGCTGTGGCAGCAAAACCCGGGCCTACATGACGTATAGCGGCTTGTCATCCTGCGTTGTGTATTGCCGTTGTCTCGCTCAATTTCACATGTTTTGCATTTCAAAATTCCAACTATCATGTAGCAACGCACATACAACGAAATGGCTAATGACAAAAGTGTCACACACACACAGCAGTAAATGACTTGGGATTACGGACCTCCAATAATAGACAGACTGTCATGTCCATGTTCTCCTGTGCCAGAAAAGAGGACACAGGCCTATACTGTAGGTATAGTAAGAGAGAATGGAGGGGTTTGGAGTTTCTCTCCATTCCATGTACAGTAAGTCCTGAGGGTGAGCAAATTTACTTATTAACTTCCCTAATGTGTGCAGCACATCATTATAGGACCACTGATCTATGGCATCACCTTTGTATGGTCCCCTGATGTTTGTTAAGGATGTGAATTGAAAAAAATAATAAATTAGCTTGGGACCGATGGGCCACAGCATGAAAAACACGACAGCTTTGTAAAATCTGTCCAGGATACCCAGAAAGGTGCCCGAAAAGAGGACATTTGTGGAGACATTCAAACATATGGTGGCCCCATCCCCAGTCACTCGTGTGCCCAGTTAGGCCAGTCCTGCAAGAGTTGGCAGTGCAGCTCTTTTGTTTCTTGACATTTGCGGCCATCATGCTTCTTTTTTTTTTTTTTTTGGAATGGGTTATCCTTTATTGAATTCTGTTAAGGGGTAAAACCATCCCATGGTGGGATCATCTGAGTCCCCCACATCGTGGCATGTCAATCTCGCCTCACGTGTTTGTACCGTTTGAGTAGACTGGTGATTCTGTCATGCAGTGTGAGTAGTCGCTTTATAAAAATCTTACCACGTATGCCCGGCTATACTGAGAACAGGATGCACAGTGTGTAGCTCTGGAATCCATGGGTTTGGATGGCAGGCCTGGGCACTGCTTGTGTGGAGATTGAAGCCTTTCCCCGAGTCCGTGATAGGCGGGTTGATCCTTAGCTTTGACTTTCTCTTTCACAGTTTTTATCTCCTCCATTATATGGGTGGCACAGTGGCACAGTAGTAGTGCTGCAGCCTAGTAGTAAGAATACCAGGATTCACATCCCAGTGTAGAGTCTGCATGTTCTCCCCGTGTCTGTGTGGGTTTCCAAAGACATGCAGGTCAGGTGAATTGGTGACACTAAATTGTCCCTGGCATGTGTTTAGGGTGGGTGTGTGTGTGTATTTTCCCTGTGATGGTCTGGCACCCTGTCCAAGGTCCTGTTCCTGCCTGGCACCCTATGCTGGCTGGGGCAGGCTCCAAGCCCACTGCGATACTGGTCTGAGTTAAGCAGGTTAGAAGATGCCATGACATCTCTCCGATTTTCAAGTGGCCATAGTTGAACAGTATCTATCTATCTATCTATCTATCTATCTATCTATCTATCTATCTATCTATCTATCTATCTATCTATCTATCTATCTATCTATTGTGGGCATCACTTTTTGTTAATCAGTTTCTATTTTCTCTTCTATTTTCTTTTAGCAAGTCTGCATTTTTGTAAGTATTAATTCTGCCTTTGTTAGCAGAATCCATACTTGCAGTTTACCTGAAAAATTGTCTCTGCGCCTGCCCTTAGTGTAGAGCGCTATACAGAAATAGGCTGTGCTGTGTTGTATCACCCTAAATATGTGTGGTTAGGTTACCTGGCAACTGCATCAATGAGTGTGCCCAGTGATTGGTTGGCACCCTGTCCTGCTTTGTTTCCTGCCCTGCATCCAGTGCCACCGTGATAAGCACTGGCTGCCTGTGATACCAAACTGGATGGGAAGATTAGAAAAAGTTTGGGCATGGAGATGCTTCTCTGTTTCGACAGCTGCCTCAAATATCTGCAATCATCACACGGATGCAGTTGGAAATCCAGCTGATGATATTGTAATATTTAATCTATACAATAAGCCAGGGGCTGCTGTTCTGTAAACAGGCAAATTATGCACATGTGAATCTATACATGAATACATCAACCATAAAAGAGCAACCACCGCTGCCCATTTTATTGGCAAGTTATAGCAATATTACCAGCTGCCTTTTTAAAAGGGGTTACAGCTGGCTGATACTGCCGCCATTCGCAAGGAGTCAATTTACTTTAGAACTTGTAATGGATATGGTGAAAAAATCAAAACTGGCAGACTGGGGAGGGTGTATCTATTAAATCATTCACCTTAATAAAAGCCTTAGTGTGTTTGTTACTTTCTGTGTATCCATTCAGCTGCTATGCCTCCGTCACTCTAACAGATGGTGCATCACAAACATTGTCAGTAATAAAATGCGTTGAATTTGTCATTCTCACAGATAGCACATCACAAACGTTTTAGTAATTAAATGTATTGCATTTGTCATTCCCACAAATGGTGCATCACAAACATTTTTAGTAATGAATTGAATTTGTCATTTCCACAGATGGCGCATCACAAACATTTTTAGTAATAAAATGCATTGCATTTGTCATGCCAACAGTTGGCACTCCACAAACATTAACACTGGTTTTAAAAATCCCATACCAAATGCCATATAACAGAGACATACAGATGGCATGGTGCACTGCAAACGTTAATACAAGGTCTACATTGATTATTAAGATTAGATAGATACTTTATTAATCCCAAGGGGAAATTCACATAATCCAGCAGCAGTATACTGATACAAAGAAACAATATTAAATTAAATAGTAATTAAAAATGAAAACAATAAAAATAAAATTAATGTTAGCATTTACTCCCCCGGGTGGAATTGAAAAGTCGCATAGTGTGGGGGAGGAACGATCTCCTCAGTCTGTCAGTGGAGCAGAATGGTGACAAAAGTCTGTCACTGAAGCTACTCCTCTGTCTGGAGATGACACTGTTAAGTGGATGCAGTGGATTCTCCATGATTGACAGGAGTTTGCTTAGTGCCCGTCGCTCTGCCACAGATGTTAAACTGTCCAAGATTTCTTATATGGTTAGCACAGCTTGTATTTAACAAAATCCAGTTCTGTGTTTTAATACATTCTTGTTTATCATGGCACTAGTGAGAGGAAACAGTGTGTGGCATGTTGCAAGTAAGAATTTTATCTTCTCTGTACACATGACAGTACGACTGTAACTACTACCGTGACCACTGTACAATAGTACAGAGTCAGATATTATCTTTACTAATTGTGACACAAGACAAGAGGACAAGATGAAGGTTTAGGTGGTCTGAACAACAAGTTCCCTTTAATCGAAAAGGAAATCAAATCAGTTAGGCTGAAAGAAAAAACCAAGGTTGGACTGTTGAGGCCCAGCAGTCAGATGGTTACCTCTAGTGAGGAGCTGCACCCCTCACATTTGTGGGTTCTCCAATGAACACCCACTTGCAGGTCGTCTTATTGTTATGTATCAGCATAGATGGAAGACATTTATTTATGTATTGTTGCTTTTCTTTTTCCAGTTGGACCACAGGCAGGTGAACAATGTGAGTGGTGGGATCTGAACCCACAACCACAGGGTTTGAGGTCCAAAGCCTTAACCACTGCACCACACTGCCTGAAAGCAGCAGGGCTTCTGGGCTCTGTACAGGAAGTGACATCACAGCACTGGGCTCTGTACAGGAAGTGACATCACAGCACTGGGCTCTGTACAGGAAATGACATCTTGTCTGGAAGTCATTCATCCTGTCTACAGGCAAGAAAGGGAGCAGGAGTCCCCAGCTGCACCCTCTCTCGGTTGGGGGTACGCAGTTAATCAGTTGTAATTGATCTGCACCTTCCTCACCGTCAGACTCCATGCTCGGCCGATGTCTAATCTCCCCCTGGGTCTGTCTGGTTTCTCTCACCAGTCTACACAGGCCTCAGTAAATGTCAGTCCTACAAGGAAGGCTCATATTTATGGGGGTATTTTGGGAGCGTGGGTGAGGGTCGGGCACTGTGGCGTGGGGTCTTTGTTGCCTACTGTAGTGTGAATTTCTTGTTCTGTGGTTGCTGACAGTTGTTTCTTCCGATGGAACTCAAAATAAAAATTTTGATCACAAAATAAAAGGAAACCCTTTCTAGCTAGGGCGAAATCTGCTGTTGCCAAGTTTCCAACTGTGTCCCCCTGTGTTCTTATTGCAGAATTTATTTTAAAGTAGCAACTGGGAGTTTTTTTGTTTGCAGACTGCATATCCGTATAATATGCCTAAGATATGCGTGTCTTACCTGGTAATGTTCTCCGTTTGTAATTTATCGTGTCTTCCGCAGGACCAGTGTTGCGATTTCAGTGTCCAGCCATCGGGACTCCCCCCGCTCACCACGGGACGTTCTGCACACTGGCCACAGGCCTATTTGTAAAGATCTGCTGAGGTAGAAATAACAATTTTTATTAAAACGTCCTCATTATTATTTCATTATTGTTACAAAAAGAGTCTCGAAATGTTTCATTATTATTATGTTAATGCCTCAGCAGTTTTCCCCTGCATTGCAATAAACTGGCCAGGCACAGTGCGGCCACCAAAAAAAACATTTATTTGAATAAACTTCTGACTTCAGAGGAGAGGCAGGCGGCTTTAAAACGAGACTTTTTATGGTTTGGGGGCTCAACTTCTGTTATTTTGGGGAGTGGGGGGTGCTTCATGAATTTTGCTGTACACCAGTGACAGGTTGGAGTGGTGGCACTGAGGCTAGGGGTCGGAAGGTTGCCAGTTTGAATCCCGTAAATGCCAGGTGGGGCGCTGGAGCAAGACTCTTAACCTGCAATTGCTTCACTCTGGGTGTGACGTCAATCTGCATTCAGCCCTAAAAGCAGGACCTCCAACTCGTGGGGGAAAATTATGGAGGGATTGGCACTCCAGCCACCATAAAAAAAACTCCCGGTGTTCCAGTGTGGTCCTGAGGGGTCACCCTCTGCACTTGAGTGCCAATGCAGGTGGTCTGTTATGTCTATCAGCGCCTGCTCCCAACCTCACTCCGGTAACTATACCATACAGTTATTATTATTATTATCACTTATTTAGCAGACCCCTTTATCCAAGGTGACTTACAAAGCAAGTTATAATACATACAAGAACAATTAGAAGGGGCAACCATCAAAAAAAAAACCAGAATGAGTTAAAAAAACAAGCGTGAGGGAGTCGCACTACTACTATAGTTAACTATGACAGAAATCAGCATCCAAAAAACTCCGTCGTCAGCACAACAGCAGCTCTCCTGTAGAGGGGTCCCACTAAGCAGATCTAAAATATTCAATGAACAAAAAGACACCTGAAGATTGGGGGGACTCTGAACATCCAAAGCTTTGGAGCAACAACGGAGGAGCATTGTCCAGTCTTATCAATCATGTCTGGCAAGAGGAGGGATGGTCAGCAGTCAGGCAACGGCAGAACAGAGACTTCGTGAAGGGAAGTACAGGAAGACCAAGGATTGGGGGGACACTGAGGAGCAGAACTATACAGAGAATTGAAGATCAAGACAAGAGATTTGAATTGAATTCATGAGGGAAGGTATGGGGAGACCAAGGATGGGGGGGACACTGAGGAACAGAACTGTTCAGAGAAATGAAGGTCAAGACACAAGCTTTGAATTGAATTCCTTCAGCAGCAGGAAGCTGGTGGAGAGGAATAAGCAGAGGAGCAGCTCGTAGGAGTGACATTGGGAACAGAGAAGAGCAGGCATTGTGGAGGGGACAGGAGAGGTCAGTTAGGAGCCGAAGGACATTGCAGTAGCCTAGCTGAGAGAGAACCAGCACCGGAAAGAGGAGCTGCACGGCATTCAATTGTAATATTATGAGGAAAGAAATGACATGACTGGGTTACTGAAGACTTGTATTCAGTGAACGAGAGTGAGGAGTCCAGAGTCACGCCGAGATTCATGACTGTGTCTGGTGGTGAACGGGTGACAACTTCAAGAGCAATGCTTAATCTGAGGAGAGAGAATCCGGAGGATGTTAACTTTAAAAGGTGGTGACCATTCATCCAGGATGATATGGCAGACAAGACAGTTAGAGATCTGGGCTGAAACCTGTGGGTTGTAAGAGGGAAACGAGAGGAAGATCTGTCCACCATCTGCATGGAGGTGGAAAGGAGAAGCAATGAGATGAAATGACATTACCTAAGGAGTGAATGTAGAAAGAAAACAGAAGTAGGCCCAGTGCTGATGCTTGAGGCACACCAATGGAGACTTTCCATGGAGAAAATAAGCTTCACCATTTGACACACAAGGATCAGATAGAAAGGTAGGACTTGACCGAGTCCAAAGCAGAATTACAAATTTCAAGTTTATTGAGGGAAGAGATCAGCAAGGAGTGGTTAACAGTATTGAAAGCTAATGGAAGGTCAAGAAATGAGAAGAACAGAGGAGAGTGAAGCAGCTCAAACAGATCTAAGGGTAGCTGTGGCTGATGCTGTTCGATAAAGAACTTGGGGCACCACCCTGGTGACCCCGTATAACTGGAATGCAGCAACATGAAAGAAAACCAGCAATAATTGCTGCTTCAAGATGGTGGAACAACAACAACATTTATTTATATAGCACATTTTCATACAAATAATGTAGCTCAAAGTGCTTTACATGATGAAGAAAAAGAAAAGAGACAAAGTAAGAATTAAAATAAGAGAACACTAATTAACATAGAATAAAAGTAAGGTCCGATGGCCAGGGAGGACAGAAAAAACAAAAAAAAACTCCAGACGGCTGGAGAAAAAATAAAATCTGCAGGGGTTCCAGGCCATGAGACCACCCAGCCCCCTCTGGGCATTCTACCTAACATAAATGATCAGTCCTCATTGTATTCAGGGTTCTCATGGAACGACTTGCTGATGACGGTCATGTAGACTTCTGGCCTTTAATCCATCAGGTGATTAGGTGGTGGTGGCGCAGGTCGCCACCACAGAAAACTGGAAAAAGAGCAGAAGAGAGAGTAGGGGTTAGTACAGATTTTGGAGCCACTATGAATAGTAATGATAATTAATTGAATATGCAGAGCATCAGGATTAAACTAAGATGAAGCTATGAGTAAGCCGTGTTAAAGTAATGTGTTTTCAGCAGTGTTTTAAAGAGCTCCACTGTATTAGGAATTCGCCAGGCTATTCCAGATTTGAGGTGCATAACAGCAGAAGGCCGCCCGCCTCACCACTTCTTTTAAGTTTAGTTCTTGGAATTCTAAGCAGACACTCATTTGAAGATCTAAGGTTACGATTTGGAATATAAGGTGACAGACATTCTGAAATATAAGATGGAGTGAGATTATTTAAGGCTTTGCAAACCATAAGCAGTATTTTAAAGTCAGTTTGAAATGACACAGGTAACCAGTGTAGTGACATCAGAACTGGTGTGATGGGCTCGGATTTTCTTTTCCTAGTTAAGATTCTAGCAACTGCATTCTGCTCTAATTGCAATCGATGGATGTCTTTTTTGGGTGGTCCTAAGAGGAGTGCGTTACAGTAATCCAGTCGACTGAAAACAAAAGCGTGAACTAATTTCTCAGCATCTTTCAATGTTATAATAGATCTAACTTTTGTTATATTTCTTAAGTGAAAAAATTCTGCCCTAGTAATCTGATTAATATGTGATTTAAAATTCAGGTCAGAGTCAATAGTTACCCCTAAATTCTTTACCTCTGTCTTGACTTTTAATCCTAATGCATCAAGTTTATTTCTAATAACCTCATTATATCCATTATTGCCAATCACTAAAAATTCAGTTTTCTCTTTATTTAGCTTGAGAAAATTACTATTCATCTATTCAGAAACACAAGTAAGACATTGTGTTAGTGAATCAACAGAGTCGGTGTCATCAGGTGTTATTGATAAATAACTTCCGGTCTCAAGTCCTTCTGGCAGGAAGAGGCAGGTCCAGACACTGGAAGTGACATCAGAGGTGTTGCAGCTGTCAATCATCCAGTCTGCAGAGGGAGGAAGAGAGAAAGGCATTAGGACACAGCGCCAACCCCTGCAGTGGCGGGGAAGGTTTGGTTTGTAAGGTTTGAATACACAATGGACGGTCGGAAAATCGAGAGCACACCTTTGGAGAAGGATTTAGGAGTCGTAGTGGACTCGACTTCCAGACAGTGTTCAGAAGCCATTAAGAAGGCTAACAGATTGTAATGTTATATAGCGCCTTGATGTGTGGAGTACAAGTCACAGGAGGTTCTGCTCAACCTTTATAACACACTGGTGAGGCCTCATCTTGAGTCCTGCGTGCAGTTTTGGACTCCAGGCTACAAAAAGGACATAACAGAGCTAGAAAAGGTCCAGAGAAGAGTGACTAGGCCGATTTCCAGGGCTACAGGGATTGAATTCTGAAGGTTAAAAGAGCTGAGCCTTTACAGTTTAAGAAGGTGACCTGACTGAAGTGTTTTAAATTATGAAGGGAATCAGTCCATTGGATCGAAACGGTGACTTTAAAATGAGTTCATCAAGAACACGGGGACACAGAAACTTGTTAAGGGGAAATTTCGCACAAACATTAGGAGGTTTCTCTTTGCACAAAGAACAATAAGACACTTTAGAGACTTTCAAAACTTGATGATGCTTTTGTGGTAGAAATAAGTGGACAGGACTGGCGAGCTTTGTTGGGCTGAATGGCCTGCTCTCGTCCAGATTGTTCTAATGTTCTAATTATTAGACCAGAGCTCTTAAGCTGTCCCCAGTGCGCACACACGTGACACAGGCCAGTTTGGGTAGAGTGACCCTTGCTAGAATCCAGATTGAAGAAGATCGAGTAGATTGTTGTCAGAGAGACAGGATGGCAGAAGGGAGACGGGATGGTCAGGATGGTCATTCTCCATGGCAGATGGGTGGACAGAGGGTTTCTTAAGAATCAGGGGACACTTCTAGTCACTGATGTGTTCTGCTCATTGCTCATGAACTGTGACGCACATGCTGTTACCCATTTTCTTTATACTAGTGATACGTTACAAATTGCCATTTTACTTTGATGCCCGGCACCTGTTTGCAGCGGGCAGCCATATAGGCTCATAATTGCTTGCAGCCCCAGTTCATTTTCCAGACTGGGCTGCCATCTGTGCGGTTCTTGCAAGTTCTCCATGTGCTCCAATGCTTTTCATTTCTGAGTTCATCTTCTCCGTCACAATCGGATCGACGGCTCTTTTCTTTCTAACTTGGCTTGATCCCAGATATAAACGTTCATGGGTACGACTCTGTCTTGTTCCATTGACATTCCCATTCTCAACACAGATGTCGGTCAGGTCGGGTTGACGTTTCCAGCACCTCAGGAGGTTTATTTGTTTTATTTTCCCATTTGTGTTTGGCTGTGATTTCAGTCTGTAATGCTCACATTTCTAATTCTCTTACTGTTGTGAAATATGATGATGCTTCTGTTTTCACATTACTTAACAGCTGCTTTTTTTCCAAAGCTATTAGGATTTTTAAATAACTAATTTCTTTTTTACTTACAGCAGTGATTGTTTTTTTCACTGCTTTTCAAATTGCATTTTCTCTGGAACTTTCCCATGAATGATTAATGCTATTTTGAACATTCTTCTCTGTCTGATATTTTAAAGTTCACTGGCATGTGTAAAAAATTGTCCCAATTATCCATAACCTTCATTTTTTAGAGGCAAATTTACAATGGAATTGGAAACTGGGGTTGGAAATACAGCAAGCTAAAAATAGTGAATGTGATGGACGGCGCAGAGGGAACAAGAGTCACGCCGATCCTGGGTTCAAATCCCAGGTGCCATCATCATGTCACATTTCAGCCAGCATTTCCAAGTCCTGCTTTTGGTCTGTTTTGTCTAATTTTGTATCATTTAAATGATTCTCTTATTTGTTGTGTACATTTTTATATATAGGGGGTTAAGTCCCTTATATTTTGTGGTTGGTTTTCCCGAGGGGCGGGGCCACCTGTCAATCACCCCTAGAAATGGGTCTCCACCCCACTCTATTTAAGGGGAGGGCCTCCCATCGTTCCTGGAGGTTCATTTCATTGTGAACGCGTTAGGGAGCGGAGAGTTTCGATGGAGGATCTGTGCCTTTTTTTTCTTATTTATTTCCTTGGATTTTTGAAGCTCTGCACACTTCTTTATTTCGTATTGGGACAGTGTTTACTGATTGTTTTGAACCTCTGCTCTGTCTTTTGACTACGCCTCAGGATTCCGTTTGCTGTTATTGCTCACCTTTTCAGGCAACTCATTTGTGCTCTTCGGAGTTTTTCCGTTGAATAAAATCTACCTTTTATTTTTAAAGACTAGGGGGCTTCACCCCCTGCTCATTTTGCTCGCCAACCCCCAGGCCTGTGCTACGCGTTAGCCACTTTGCGTATAGCGGATGTACAATTTAAACAGATTGTTATTTTCATGGAAATAGAACTAACTATTTTACATTACAGCGAGTAACTAACCATATTAAAAAATAATAAAATGTAATAATCAGTCAGTCTATCATTTTCCAAACCGCCATATCCTAACACAGGGTCACGGGGGTCTGACACAGGGTGCAAGGCGGGAACAATCTCCAGGCAGGGTGCCAGCCTACCACAGGGCACACACACCAAGCACACACTAGGGACAATTTTCTATTCTATTCTATTTTTATCTTCCAGGGATCTTGAGAAAGCTACTCCTGCTTTTATCTTCTCTCGCCTTGATTACTGCAACTCGCTGTATTCTGGGATTAACAAATCTCTGATACGCAGGTTACAGTTGGTCCAAAATGCTGCCGCTCGCTTTCTGGTTGGGGCAAGAAAGTCTGACTCTGTTTCTCCTATTTTAGCTTCTTTACACTGGCTGCCTGTCAGTTTTCGAATTGATTTTAAAATCTTGCTGCTAGTTTTTAAATCTTTACATGCATGGACTCGCTCCTGCCTATATATCTGAATTGTGTGTTTTACACCAGCCATCCAGAGTGCTTAGATCTTCTGGTCAGTTGTCTCTTGTTGTCCCTCGTACCAAATGTCAAACCAAGGGGGACAGACAGACGACTTTGACAGCCTCGCCTGTGGAACTCTCTACCTCATCATATTAAGGAGTCGTCTACAATTCAAAGCGAGATTAAAGACTCATTTCTATTCACTTGCAATACTGATATTTCTATTTATAATATATATCTTATATATCTTGTCTATTGTTTTTGTTTTATTCTACTATTGTAAAGCACTTTGGCCGCAGCTATATAAATAAATTGACATTGTAGGATCACCAATGCAGGGCGGCACTGCTGCCTCGCAGTTAGGTGGGTTCGCTTCCCGGGTCTTCCCTGCGTGGAGTTTGCATGTTCTCCCCGTGTCTGCGTGGGTTTCCTCCGGGCGCTCCGGTTCCCTCCTCCTTTCCAAAGGCATGCCGGTTAGGTGGATTGGCGATTCTAAATTGGCCCTAGTGTGTGCTTGGTGTGTCCTGGCACCCTGCCCAGGATTGGTTCCTGCCTTGTGCTGGCTGGGATTGGCTCCAGCAGACCCCCGTGACCCTGTATTTGGATTCAGCGGGTTAGACAATGGATGGATCACCAATGCACCAAACCTGCGAAGGAAACCCACGCAGAGAACATGCAAACTCCACACAGGGAAGCGAACCCGGGTCTCCTAACTGCAAGGCAGCGGCGCTACCATTGTGCTACCGTGCCGCCCGAGACGTAATAATTTGAAAGTAAATTATGTTTCATGTTGTGTTAGAGGTATTCGTTGCGTTCTGTTTGGCTTTGAAATTAACACGCAAGTACTTTTTAAACTTACACTTTTACTGTAAAACTAAAGTAAAAAAAAAAAATTTGGAATTAACTTTTCGTCAATATCGCATTGAATGTTGATTCCGTGTTTGGAGTTTAATCGTGACAATGCAACGTAAAACTCCCTGTGAGTGAATTTCGTTTCTTTCTCTCTAATAAATAAATCGACTTTTGTGAATGTTTGTCTCTGAGATCTGTTAATTGTCTTTGCAAAAGCTATTCTAACAGGAAACTGTAAACGTTTTAATACAAATGGCATGTCAAGATCTTCTTTGGTGTCTAAAGTTATCCCCTGAAGATTTACTACATTACCTTTCTTGGGTACGTCCTTCTTTCTACAGTAATTCAGACGGTGGAAGACAACAACAACAACAACATTTATTTATATAGCACATTTTCATACAAACAGTAGCTCAAAGTGCTTTACATACTGTAGAAAAGAAAAATAAAAGACAAAATAAGAAATTAAAATAAGTCAACATTAATTAACATAGAATAAGTAAGGTCCGATGGCCAGGGTGGACAGAAAAAACAGAAAATAAACTCCAGACGGCTGGAGAAAAAAAATAAAATCTGCAGGGATTCCAGGTCACGAGACCACCCAGTCCCCTCTGGTGAATACATATATGCATTATCATGCAAAGTAAAAACAATTATAGTTACCTAAAGACATAGAAAAAGTGTTAGTATTACCGTATATACTCTCGTTTAATACTCTCGTTTAAATTCTCCTGCGGATAAGTCAGAGCTTGATTTTACTGTATAATTTCCATCCATCCATCTATTCTCCAACCCGCTGAATCCGAACTCAGAATCACGGGGGTCTGCTGGAGCCAATCCCAGCCAACATAGGGCACAAGGCAGGAACCAATCCTGGGCAGGGTGCCAACCCACCGCAGCGTATAATTTCCGGTATTTTATAATGCCGGCCGTACAAGTGGAATGCGAAAAACTCCCTCTATTGGTCCAAGAGATTATGATCTGCTAACGCCCACCTGAGAAAGTAACAGCGGAGCACACGGCCTTTTTATTTCTATGTATTGTGCCCACACTGTAATACCTG
The DNA here is from genome assembly GCF_016835505.1 of Polypterus senegalus. Classification (NCBI taxonomy): domain Eukaryota; kingdom Metazoa; phylum Chordata; class Cladistia; order Polypteriformes; family Polypteridae; genus Polypterus; species Polypterus senegalus. The sequence goes on along the minus strand of NC_053163.1, from coordinate 145,398,943 downwards.
AACTATTCTGAATTGACGTTTGCACTGTTTTGTGTTTTTTGTATCTCACACCCTCATACACCTTTATCGTAAGATCATCCCTTATCTACGATGGAGCGCTCGATCAGAAGAAAATATGAAGCTGGTTTGAAATTAAAAGTCATTGAAGTGGCGAAAAAAATTGGTAACTGCGCTGCTGCAACAAAACTCGATGTGTCTGAGAAACAGAGAGATTGGAGGAGGCAAGAAGATGAAAAAAAAATTAAGTGTCGTATTTTTGAACGGCCGTATAAATCGGGATTTTATGATCGAACTTATGCGCGAGTATATTGTGTTGCAGTAAATTTCTACAGGTCCAACTACACTTAGATACATTTAATTATGATAATGATGGCGGATGTCATAAAGTGAAATGTATTGCCAGGAACACAACGGGACATAGCAGCATATTGTTTGCATTACATCTTTATATTTACATGGCATGTTGAATGCTTACACGTTATTGTTAAACTGATGATGTAAAAATGTAAATAAAATTAATGATAGTTAATGATAGTTAAGAATATGCGTTATACTTAATACAGTTTTAATATCGTGTACACATTTATATTTTCATGATACAAAAAATTTGGATGGTTGCTTAAATAAAATACTATTTCCGGTTGATTAATTTTTCTCAAATGTCATATCTCATTATAAATATTTATACAAAATTTGAATCGTCTTTCTTTAATTATAGTTTACTTGAAAATTCATGGAAGTATTCAACTAAAGTACCACTTGCCGGAAGTGCCCCAAAAGTTGATAGGATTCCTTATTTTTAATATGAAGCAGGTGTACAAAACCTCACTGACCAGGCGTTTTCGAGTTATCGTGTTTAAACACAGATAGACAGACAGAATATTATAATTAATAATTTCCACTTGGGATTAATAAAGTATCTATATCTATCTATCTATCTATCTATCTATAATTTCATAAACGGTATTTTCGGACTTGGAGGGTCTTAAACGTCACGATTCATCAGAATCTCGAGGTCAAATGTTTTCACGATTCCTATACTTTCTCAATACTAGGTATACGAGAAAGTAAAAACTGCAACATTAATGTATGTATGGCAGGCTACCTTGAGCTGGACACCAACAGATTAAGAAAACCTCGACTTGTGTTATCGTGTGCCGCGAGCGTCCTTTTAAAATCACGGCACATTGATATTGTACAAATCTGTTACGTCTGCTCTACTCTGTATGGAGCTTGTTACAGAACGAAAAGATTTTTCTGGAACCTTCATGTCGATGGGTCTTTATGGATTATTAAAGAGTGAAAAATAAATTTCATATGCAAAGAACCCTTCCCAGAATGAAATGGTTCGTCGTAAAGCAATAGGAACCATACAGCCCAGTAAAGTACCATTAAAGGACCCATATTCTTAAAAGAGGATGTGTATATGGCCAGCAAACCCGAGGGAATGCTCCGCTCAATAGAGATAAGTTGCTATGCTGGTCATTGTGCCCGCTTCAGCTCGACCACATCACACACGGAGAAGTCCTTTATTTTTAAGAGTCGAGCGCTCCCCTCTATGCTGCTAGACTGGACTTAGAATTGAGTTACACAGGGTAGAAAACGGACGGATGGAATAATTCCAAAAACCCAAAGAAGTTTTTTTAAGGAATTACACCAACTGTCTTCACTTGCGATCCAAAACAATGCGACTCTTGTTCACTAACAGGTGCGTCACGTCACCACTTCACAAAGTACTACAGCGAGTGTCTCAACACGCATGCGCCTTTACGTCGTCATACCATTGCTCGTCAGCTCGTGCTGGACCAGCCCGCTGGACCGCTGCTCTCCTGTCCCATTCACCTCACTTGCTCCTGTTTCCTCGTGCCATTCCACAACCACCCCCCTCCCAAATTTCGTTAGTCATCCTTCCTGCCAGTCTCCACCATGACGATCAGTCTTCACCGCTTTGTCTCCTTAGCAACTGGCTCGCTAAACCGAGAGCGGCGCGGTGCACATCTCGGACGATATTCATGCTGTCATTGCATTGCTCATTTTCTTTTGAGATGTTTCCGAGTTGAGAACTTCATTGTCTGCTGTTCATTTCAATGATCCGTCGGCTACTTATTACTGTGTACCGTGCATTTGCAAGAGAACATGTAAAGGAATTTAAATCTGCTCTTAACTCAAACTGCTCCTAGTGAGTCCGTGATAAACTGCAGTAATTGGAAGATAACTGGAGCGGCGAGGGGCTTGGTGGGGGGGGTGGGGGGCTTGGTTGTGGGTTGTTTGCTCATCCAGCGGCAGCGTCTCTGTGTGATCTGAGAGCGAGTGCTGAAGCCTCATGACCTGACCAGTCTGGGTCCATAGGGGAGCCCCCAACACCAGACACAACTTTGCCAAACAGTTTAGGGTTTAAATTCAAAGTTTTTATTGACTCAGGGACACGTTCAGGCTTTTTAAGTCAATCCAACAATACATCAGCCATTAATAAAGCTCCATCTCCTCCTTTCACTCCCTCCAAATGAGTTTCGCCCTATGCCTCCAGATTCAGTCTAACCTGGATGAGGATGTCAGACCCATTGCATGCCAGGAGAAATCCTGGGTCATAGGGAAACATCCCAAAATAGGGAGGTCCATTCTTCACAAAGACCCCCACCCCTCCAAATCCACCCAAGGAGCCGTCTGGGTCGCCTTTCAGCACTACAATACCCAAGCAACCCTGCGAGTGTCCATACTGGGCCCCAGCCAGAGGAGCACTGCCACCTGCCATGCTGGAAAGGAGTAATTCCTCAAAAGATCCACTCATCTCTGGTCCATCCATTATCTGATCATCCAGAGTGGGACAGAAACTGAGGATCATCCTGGCCGGGGTGAGTCTCTATTTTTGTGCTCCATCTATTACGGCTTCCTGGCCAGGTAGCAAATCTTGCTCAGCCACAGCTGGGATGCCAGCCCATACAGTCTGGTACTTACTTGTTTTAGCATAGGAGACTCCCAAACACCAGACAAAACCCGACCACCTAAGTCCGGGGTGCCAATAAAGTAAATTGAATTATTTAATCAAATTGTCTTCTCCCAGCTTTTCGCCTTTCACAATTCTCATTCTTTCTTGATTCTTTGCCCCTTTCTCCTCCACTACTCCCAGGTGAACTTTGCCCAGCTCCACTCCCGACTGTGACTGTGGTGTACCACCGGTGCAACAGCATCGCCACCAAGAAGCACTTCCTGGTCAGGCGGAACCACCCTTGGAACAAGAGGAGTGCCATTTTGGTAACTCCACCTGACAGCACCAGATACTCTAACATGGTTGCCCATTGGGACCACAGTTCCCATGCTGCCCTGTACGTGCACAAATGGGAGGCTCACCAGAGGGATGCTGCTACCCACTGTATTGGAGGAGCTGATGTATGTCCCCAAGAAGGACGTCTCCAATTATCCTTCTGTTATAGATGCCACCCTGCCAGGAAAGCTACCAGACACTATCCCAACCAGAATTCACATCCTTCCATTCTTAAGGCTTCCCTGCCAGTTAAGAAACCATCAGTCCCTTCCAAATGCTAGCCAGCCCATGTCGTCTGTGACATACTATATGTACGTATGTTCACAAACACGTGTATCGCTATACGTGCATCCACTCCCACAGATTGAGATGTTCACCATAAACATTATAACTGACATCTGGGATGGACTGGCGTCCCAACTGAAATAGAGAGTGGTCCCTTACCCTTCTATTATGGAAGGAAGGAGTGGATGGATGTGCATTCTGGCCAGGGTGGTTCCCATTCTCTGTCCAAGTCGGGATGAAGATGGAATGCATGGACTGGGGGGGAGCCTGCCATGAACAGTTGTTCCCCCAATATAGTACGTGGCAGTGCTCCTCTAGTCTGGCTCCAGTTTAGACCCCCCCACAAGGCATCCTTGGGACATTTACTTCAGAAGAGCAGTCCTCGGTGGTAGCCAAAGCTTACCTGGGAGAAGTGGAAGAGGAATTGTCATTGGAATTGCGATGGTGCTGATTTGGGGAGAAGAAGCCTCTCTGAGGAATTTTCCTTGAAAAATAAACAGCCATTTTAAGGCAGGACTGAGTCTGTGCAGGTTTGTCTTCAGTTTGGGGCTCTGCAATGCCCCCTAAAAGCCACACCGTACATATACATACTGTACATACATACACATTTACAGTAAATACACAGGCTCATTGTAACACTACATACATAATACACACATACATACTGTGGTGGACATCACAAGTGAACTGGCATCCCCACCATGATGGATGGTGCTCCCTTACCTGACTGAGAGACACTTATGGATGAATAACATGGATGGATGTTCATCCCAGGAGTGATGGATTCTATTCCCTCCTGGTAAGGAGATGCCTACCTACCAGGGTAAAGTGCTCCCTTAGTCAACAACAACAAATAGCACATTTTCATACAAACAGGAGCTCAAAGTGCTTTACATAATAAAGAATAGAAAAATAAAAGACACAGTAAGAAAATAAAATAAGTCAACATTAATTAACATGGAATAAGAGTAAGGTCCAATGGCCAGGGTGGACAGAAAAAACAAAAAAACTCCAGACGGCTGGAGAAAAAATAAAATCTGTAGGGATTTCAGACCATGAGACCGCCCAGTCCCCTCTGGACATTCTACCTAACATAAATGAAACAGTCCTCTTTGGATTTAGGGTTCTCACGGAAGGACTTGAAAATAATGGTCACATAGACTTCTGCCTTTTAATCCGTCCATCAGTGTTGTTAGTCCACTGGTTGGCAGCATCAGTCTGGTGAAGATCGCATGTGGGGGTTTGTAGTGCTGGATGGTGGCCCTGCTGGGGTCCATGGGGGCCATCAGACTGTACCTGTTGAGAAGAAGAAGACCAAGAAGTGCTCACTATAGTTAACACCAAGCAGAAATACTCCTGGGTCCAGTTTGTGAACTGAGTCAGAGTCAGGAGGGGAGGAGGACGAAGTTCGTCTGGCGAGGAGTGGAGGAGGAAGAGAAAGTGGGGATTGGATTGTTAGGTGGATTGCACCGGAAAAGATGCTTTTTTGCATAACGAAATATTTATTTCAACTCGGGACTTGTGTTGCTGCGGTTGTGTCTGGGGTTTGAGGCTCTGAGGCGCCCCCTAGTGGGCGATACATATAGGGGCAGATTTAATGATTTAAGGCAAAGATAAGAATGGAGTCCCCATCAGTCCCATTTTTCATACTTTTCAGTCTAACCAGGGGTGGGCAAACTTGGTGGCAGGGGTAGGCGGCTTCACTGAGACACATTTCGCTTGATAGTACGTTATTTAGCATAAGAGCCATGAATCCTTCACATTCTCGAGTCATTGTCAATATGCCGCTCGACACATAAATGACTAACTGACCTACCAGAAGTGTTAATGAAGACTCAAGCTTTCGTTAAGGTCTTGTTACATAGGCATAAATGAGAAATAGAGGCATTTTTGCAGTACCTATGTTCTAAGAAACGGTTTCATTATTCCACTTTTTCATTAAAACCTATTAAGCACAGTGCTCAAACACCAATAAGGGAGCCATTTTTGCTCCGGTACTGAACATCAAACCGCTTGCTTCTGCACGAACACTTAACATCAACTGAGATTCTGGACGTCACCACAATTAATTTATTGCAACGATTTCTATCTGTTAGTGCGCCTCTGTGTTTGCTTTTAGTAATTCTCATTTGTTTAAAGACTCGCTAGCAACTGAAATTGATGGCACATAATGAGGCAAGTGGGCTTGCAGAGCCTTGGAAACAAACCCCGAGTCATGTGCAATCAGTAGAAATTGAAGCAAAGCACCTTTTTTTAAAAAACGTCCTTTCGCACAGGAACTCGGCGTCTTTCAGCTGCAAGATTTCTGGCACGTGAACAGCAAAAAGAGGTGGAACAAAAATGGCAAACTCTGTCCACGGGGCTTAAAGTCATGGAAGCGCAATTCAGATTCACGATGAAGGTGCTGGCAAAGCCCACAGGCTGTTGCTTAACATTTGGAAAAGGAATGGGTTTTGATTATTGTAAAGATCCGAAGACTGGAGAAAATGGTAAATGAACAGTGGTAGAGTAAAACTGATGGTGCTCACCGTAGCCGTCCACCAAGTTGGAATGAAGCATTTGAAATAAACACACGTACATTGTTCAGAGGCACCTTCCTGATGCCACCATTGGTCAGTGCATCTCACCCACCGCACAAACTGAAGTGCAGTAATAATCTGTTTTGGTGAATTGCTACCCGGAAAACCTTTCTTATTGTAACCCCCTTCTATCACATTTCTAAGCTGCGCTCTTTATGTTGGCACAGAGCCGGAGTGACCCCCGAAGTTCTGCCAACAAAATCCATGGCTGATATTACGCATGCGCAAACTCATATTAGGCTCTCTTCCCCACCGCAGAGACTTTCTAGAACAGGGGTGTCGAACTCCAGGCCTGGTGGGCCGCAGTGGCTGCAGGTTTTCATTCTAACCCTTTTTCCTAATCAGTGCCCAGTTTTCACTGCTAATTAACTCCTTTTCCCTTCATTTTAATAGCTCTGTTTTTAGGGATTCAGTCCTCTGAATAGATTCCTGCCATTTAAATGGCAGCCAAACAGAAATGAGACGTCAAACGAGCCAACAGTTGCGCAGTTAAACTGGGATTTCAAACTCCAATCAATTTTCACTCCAACCAGTCTCTTAATGAGAAGCCCATTCTTGCTGTTCGTTATTTGATTCCACAGCTTGTTGCTGCTCTCATTTTGCCACAGCAGGCATTTCCAAAACTGTTGACATTTTGGTGACTTGAGAGATCAACCTTAATGAGTCCTTCACCTTTCTTTATTTTCAGATATTGTGAGATGGGCACAGGTGAGCTGGTCACGTGGCGGCTCGTTTTGTGTCTCATTTTTATTTGGCTGATAATTAAGGAAAAAGAGCCAACTAAGAGGGCTGAGTCAAGTTAATTCAAATTAAGGCAAAAAGAAGTTCATTAGTAGCTAAAACGGGTCACTAATGAAGAAGATGGTTAGAATGAAAACCTACAGCCACTGCAGTCCTCCAGGACTGGAGTTTAACACCCGTGTTCTAGAAGTTCGGAAACTTTCATAATAGTTCTTTCAACTGAAGAACTCGGGTCATCTGTAGTTTCTGGTATTTTTTTTAGCTCCTACTCCAGGGTATGAACATTCCATTTGAGCAGGAACTATCATAAGTAGGCCTCTATGAGCGATGAATTGTGCTATTTGGTTGGCCCCAAGGACTTTTGTGGTAGTTTGGAGAGTTATTAGTAGAGATGGAGCGTCGCACTTTGCGCCACACTACTCTTTATAGCCTTATCGCTGGTGTGCCACGCCATGCACCACCACTTTGAAGTCATCATCTCCCACGTGAAGTCGTGATCGTTTTGAAGTAATAAGGTGCTGACGTCCCACACGAACTCGCCTCACTCTGCATCTGCACTGCATCACTTGTCACTGCCACTGTCACTTTCGCTATGCACCACAGCAAAGCAGCAATCCCCTCCATGAAGTCGTGATGGGTTTGAAGCAATAAGATTGGGGTGACCCCCCCATGAAGTTCCGGTCGCACCACCTAGCACTTTACTTGTCGGTTATTTTCAATAAAGGCATCGCGTGAAGAGAACGTTACCGTCTATTGTCCGTCATTGACTGTAGCGTTTATTGCAACGTTTCTAACAGGTTCGCGACCAAATTAGCTAGCATCCAGACACTTTAGAAGCTTTTTCTAGAAACTTTTTGCTTCCTTCCATTTTACACGTCGTTCTGCCAATAGTTCAAGCTTTCTGAAAGATTATTTTCAGTTAATCATGGGGATCGATTCACAAGCCTGACTGAATCGAATCCGTGGAGCTCCGCTGGTGTGCCAAAGAGCACGTGTGTCCTGCGTGACGTCACCGGCGTCTTTCTTGTCGCTGACCCCAACAGATGTTTAAAGCGCATGTGCGAGAACCGCATAATTCACGAGAGTGAAACAAAATGAATATTGGCGAAGAAAAGCTCTGTCATCACACAAGTACACTTCGGTGACAACACGTTTATATTAAAATGTGTTAATTGTTTGGTTTTGTACTATTCATTATTTCAACTGTTTTAAACGAATTACAATATTAAAACTAATATGTTTATGTCCTTTGGTGCATTCAACCAATTAGTCACACAAAACTGAACCTTATAAAATGTTTTAATTTCTAACAATTATTTGCGTTCTACTATTTTAGCGCACACTTTTGTACGCCTCATAGCACTGGTCATGAATCATTTACTGATTTCTTTTGAGTCTGAAACGAGTCATTACCGGCGAACGAGTGACACGATTCTCATCCATTTGATTCGTGAACTGAATCATTACTCATGAAGAAGGCTCACGATTCTTATTCACTCGTGATTCTGTAACGAAACGTCTTACTTTAATTATGCGTCTTAAATGTGTTGTCATGCCTTGTGCACCGAAACAGGACATAATCATTTGAATTATCATCTTGTTAAATACTCTGTATAATTAATTACAATAACTAAATGATATTTCCTTAAATTATATATTTGTGATGCAATCGGAGGAGAGGGGCCCTCGGGCTTTTTATGTGTGTACCCGCCCCTAATCCTAGAAATAAAAAATGAACTTAAATGGGTAGTTTGACAGAATCAATTCAGGAAAGTAAATCAAAATGCCCATCACTATAGCGCAGTAACATGAAATAGTCCATTATAGCCTGGACTTAAGGCGGGATAAGGGGGTTGGCTCTTTAACAGAAGGCCACTGAAAATACTAGCTACAGCAGTCAGTTTGTAAGTTTAAAATATTGGATTACGTTTATTAAAAATCTATTAATATATGAATGATTGTATTATTCGGTCCTAAGCTACCTTGGCCTAGGTGCTTACATACCTTTGTCTAATAGTTAAATTTACCTCCATACGTTCACGCATATTTAAATAAATGAAAATATATATTATCTGTATATACAGTATATAAAATCCAACGTCTGTCTGTCTGTTTTTCTGACTGCTTTTCACGAGAGAACTACTTCTTAGATCGGGTTTTTTTATATATAATTTGCATGAACCTTCCGGTTGATTTGCGACTTCTCTCATCGTGCTAAGTATCATAGTTCACTTGCGATACCAGTTTAAAAGTGCGAATCTGAGAGAGACGTAGCGGGCTAAGGGGAGGAGTGGCAGGGCCTCGTGCCAGCCTCGGGGCATGTCCACTTAGCTTGCCAACGAGAGAACTACTTAACGGATTTGTTTCTAGAATTTCTTGAACATCCATCCATCCATCCATTTTCCAACCCGCTGAATCCGAACATTCGGTTGATTTTGCGACTTCTCTCATCGCACTCAGAATCGTAGTCCGCTTGCTGCAGGACGGAATGGGGAGCGTGAAGTCAGGAGTGGGGAGCCGGGCAGGGCCCTCCTCATTTTCTTGTTACACTACTACGTCGGTGGAGCCACGGGGGACGGCAAGAATTATATATATTATGAACACAGGTGTATAGGAATACATGTATACATTCCTATAGATACGCGTTTTAACAAGCGTACATTCTTTACATACATTCACATGTGTAGAAATTCATATATATATATATATATATATATATATATATATATATATATATATATATATATATAGGCCTACTAGACATTAAGCCCGTTACAATAACGGGCGCTAGAACAGTATTGCATAAACATTAGTAGGAACAGTCCATATTAAATGGCATAGGTCCTCGACCTCATTCTGCTTCTTGTCATAATTTTTTTTTTTTTCAAAAATATTTTTGCAAGAAGCCGAAAGTAAAATAATAAAAATAAAATAGAAACATATATAATACAGTAAGTATAATTAATATTGCCTTAGTGTAAAACTTTGTAACAATATGTAATACACAATATCTGAAGAAGATATTTAGGAAAAAGTTTTTATTTTTTTACCTCATGAAATTTTTCTATGTAAATACTCTGAGTTTGGCAACAGTTTGCCTTGTTCAGGACCATCTACAACCTTGACAACAACATCTGAAAAACTTGTAACTCTTGATAATGCCACATATAACGGACTGTGGCTGAATACTGGTTGTGGCAAGTAAATTGCAACTTTTTCTAAGGTTTGCCCCGAGCTTTATTAATTGTTATGGAAAAGGCTAATGTAACTGGAAATTGTCGCCTTCTTAAGGTAGAGGGTAAATTAGTAGAGGATGGAGCCAAAACAATACGGGGAATAAAGATGATGTCCCCTTCAGCTGAACCTGTTATTGCTTGAGCAATGATGAGGTTTCTAAACACTCTTTTAGTGTTTATATTCCTAAGGAGCATAATTATTGCTCCCTTTTTAAGGTTCAGTTTATGTCTCGGCATTCCTGTTGGAGTTAGCTGATTAAGAAACTCAATAGGATAGTTCCGCATATCTTGCTCAGTTGATAATTTTTTTACGCTCATTTTCCTGTTCTTCTATAGATCTATTTGCTCTTCTGAGTCTTTCTCTTGTAGCGTTTTTATGACGCTCATTTTCTTTGTCTTCAATCGATCTATTTGCTCGTATTTTTCTTTGTCTTTCAGCCTTTCTTTTGTTGATGTTTACTTGTTGAGCTGACTGTTCTTCCAGGAGATGTTGCTTAAGAAGGGTTTGAGTGTCTGTGTCTTTTGTCCCACTTGACGTGTCCTTCTTTTTTGGTGGCATGTTGTTAGTAGATAGTTAGTAAAAATGTGCGGGGCACTATGTGTGGCGTCTCTCCAGCAATGGATTTTATGTGCGTGGGCGTGAGTACCCAATCAGCACTCTCCCTAGCAAATGCGTGGGGCACTATGTGTGGCATCTATCTCCCTAGCAATGGATTTAGTGTGTGTGGTTTCCACCTTTATTTGCTTATCATGCGCGGCCGAGGCTACGCCATTCACTGACGTGCAAATGGGCATGCGCACTTCACCAGAAGATACACACACGGACACCTGGATGCACACAGGGGTTTTATTAAAGAGGATTTGACAGTACCTGCCAGATAATAAAAAGACTATGCGACACGTGTTTCGCCCTAATTGGGGCTCGTCCGGTGTACGCACTTTGGTTTAGTTTTGTCGAAACTTTTTTCCTGCAAGGAGACCTGATCTTTTGAAGAGAGACAAAGAAACGGAGAGACACTTTCATGTCCTGCTACACGGGCAAGTCACGTCATACATATAACATTTGGAAGCAAGTCGTGTGATACACAAGCAGAGCAGGTTAGAGATAATGGAAATAGGAAAATTTGAAAGTCTCGAAAAAATGAGAGTAAAGATCGCATTAGCGCAAACAAACTGAAAATATTACTCGGTGAAATAATGGAACAGCAAAAAGAGATCTAATAGTGTTTGAGGATGTCTGGGGGAGAAGAGAGACAAGGCAGTGACTTTAAAACGTTGGAAGCGGCGCACGAAATGCAGATCACAGGGCACAGCAGCAAGCCAGCAGCTGATCGAGCAAAGAGGAGGTAAAAAAAAAAGGAATTTGTTTCCCATTGTATTAACATTTAAGAGGGGGCTTCAGAGGAGCGACCGCGTCTCCTTGGGGTGCGTTCAGCCCCCATTTTCACAACAGCATGTGGCGCTTGGCTGCGGTTTTAAAGGGGTTGGCGAGCAAAGCAAGCAGGGGCAAAGGCCCCTAGTGTATATATATATATATATATATATATATATATATATATATATATATATATATATATATATATAATATCTAAAATCAGCAACAGCTCACTTGTCCTGACTATTCCTAGTTTTCATCCTTTTTCTCTGTACGTTTATCATTCATTTGCTCAGAGGTTGATGCTCTTGCTGCTTCTTTTCTCCACCCTAGTAGTCTGCTTCTTCTCTTCTTTCGTCTGCATCTTTTCATATTAAAACTGATTAAGTCAGTGTTTGTGTTGCCATTACTTAGTATGTTTTCTTTCATTTTTCACTTAAGCTGGCACTTAAGTCTTCAACCTGCCTTAAGAATGATTTAAGATATGAAGAGGTAGGGGAAGTGATGGCGAAGGTGGTAGGGATAAGAATGGCACCCGTACGAATGGGTCACATGGCTGCCCTGCTGGCCGCTGCAGAGAGTTGATTCTACAATAAAATTAAAAATATAAAGAGGAATAACCTTGGAGGTCAATCATCACCCCAAAAGCAGATAGTAGACATCATGTAGTATATGTGTACCAAATTTCAGGTCAATACGTCAAACAGTTTGCGAGCTACAGGTAATTTAAAATCATGGACAGACAAACGGACAGCCATGGGTAGCATGTTTTATATATATTTATATATATATATATATTGTGAACTTTGACCCGGACACAGACAGACGGACATCATATTGTCACCCAACACACCGTTTATTGTACAACTATGTACAAAAGTCACGTGCCCACAAAACCCCAGTGCTTCCAGCACCAATCCCCCAAAGTCCAGGCTCACAGTCCTTTGTGCCTTTCCTTCCTGGCCGCCTCCAGTCCTCACTCCAGCTCTGTCTACTACCGCCCGACATCCACTGCTGACTGGAGGGAGGCGGCCCCTTTTATAGGAACCCGGATGGGCTCCAGCTGCTTCCCGGCAATCAGTCCTAGCCATACCCCAGTGTGGCGGAAGTGCTGGGCTCCAGGGTTCCTCAGGCACCTGGGTGCCGCCTGGTGGTGGCCACGGGCCTCTACAGGGCTGGGCTTCCAAGCCCTGTACCCGATGGCCCCCAACCTAACCAGGACGGACGCCCCCTCGCGGTCTGGAGGAGGCACAAGCCCTCCTCTGGTCCTCCTGGGCATCCCGGCCGGGCTCCTGCCCCGGCCGGAGACCACAATATATATATATATATATATATAATAAACTGTATGTATCTATGAATGCATAAACACTTGGGTTTAGGCATACATGCATGTTTTTTTAAAGTGATATTCACAGTGCTGCATAAACACATACATACATGTATACACAGATATTTAAATAGATCAATGAATAGAGGTGTGAAAGGCACTATAGTAGATGGATATTTACAACAACAACAACAACATTTATTTATATAGCACATTTTCATACAAAAAAATGTAGCTCAAAGTGCTTTACAAAATGAAGAATAGAAAAATAGAAGACACAATAACACAAGTCAACATTAATTAACATAGAATAAGTAAGGTCCAATGGCCAGGGTGGACAGAAAAAACAAAAAAAAAAACTCCAGAGGCTGGAAAAAAAAATAAAATCTGTAGGGATTCCAGACCAAGAGACCACCCAGTCCGCTCTATATAGGAACTATATAATATAATGACAAATAGAGAGATAGATATGTAAGAAATGAAAGGCACTATATAATACAATGATAGAGAGATGCATACATATGCAAGAAATGAAAGACAGCATACAGTAGATAGATAGTCAGGCAGTCATTATCCAACCCGCTATATCCTAACTAGAGGGTCATGGAGGTCTGCTGGAGCCAATCCCAGCCAACACAGGGCATAAGGCAGGAAACAAACCCCGGGCAGGGCACTAGCCCACCGCAGTAGATAGATAGATAGAAAGGCACTATATGATTGATAGATAGATAGATGTGAAAGGCACTATATAACAGACAGATACTGTAGAACTGTATACATAACATGCCTGAATATGCACATAGGGTGTCATGGCCGTGTGCTGATTAGTGTTGCTGCCTCAGAGCTCCAGATCATGTAGTTCATTTCCCGGCCCGTTTACCACTGAGGTGGATTCTGCACATTCTTGTCATGCCTGTGTGTCTTTCATGGGGTACTGCGATTTCCTCCCACATCTCAAAGTCGTACACATGAGGTGAATTAGCCTGAGGGTGTGCGGCTGTGCTTTGAAAAAGGCTGGCATCCATCCAGGGTGGGCTCTTTACGCCCAACGCTGCTGGAGTCAGCTTCAGCATATAACACGACCCTGTACTGGGAATAAAAGAGTTCTGAAAATTGGCATAATCATAAATCGAAAATCACAGCAGGCTGGTAAAGAAGGGAGTGAGAGACATGAGAGGGTACAGTTAATCTGGCGTAGGGTCTCAGAGATGGAGAAAAAAAAAATTCAGTTTCATATTGACAAAAAGAAAAGAAAAGAAAAGATAGAGGCAGAGGAGGAGAGGCAGCTTGGCAGCACCAGGCAGCATATGTCATGCCAGTAAAGCCTTTTTGAATTAAAATTGATTTGGGAGAACAATTGGTCTTCTGGAGTCTTAGCTGCCCTGCTAGCTTAATGTTCTTTTAGATACACAATGGATTTAGAAAGTATTCAGACCCTTCATGTTTGACACATTTTGTTGCAGCCTTGTGCTGAAATCATTTAAATTCTTTTTTTTTTTTCCTTGTGAAGTAGCAAGAATGAAAAAGAGAAAACAGGATTTGAGAAATGTTTGCAAATGTATTCAAAATAAGAAAGTAGACGCAAGAATTCAGTCTCCCTAATCAGCAGGAAGCCCATTTGGCAGCAGTTGCAGCCTGGAGTCTCTCTGGGTTTGTCGTGATGAGCCTCACACCTTTAGATTTTGAGGGGTGTCTGCAGAGCCTCTCAGACCTGTCGCGTGGACGGCTCTTCAGGGGTCTCTCCAGAGATGTTTGATTGGGTTCAAGTCTGAGCTCCGGCCGGGCTACTCGAGGACATTCACAAGAGTCGTACCAAAGCTGCTCCTGTGTTGACTCCTAGAGTGAAGTCCAGAGCTCTCCGGTGCAGGTTATCATGAAGGACATCTCTGTGCCTTTGCTCCGTTCGGCTTGCTCTCGACCTTTGTTTAGGCCCCCAGTCCCTGTTGCCCACCACAACAACGTTGCAGAATTGGAGTGGTATTGCACAGGTGATGAGTGCTACCTTGTTTCCTAAAGACATGACGCTTAGAGTTGAAACCAAACAGTTCAATATTGTTTTCATCAGGCCAGAGAATCTTGTTTCTCACTGTCCTTGAGGGGCCATTTTGTAAACTGCAAGTGGGCTTTCATGAGTCATCTGGCCACTCTGTCATAAATTTAAAAAAAGTAATGATGATAATAACCTGCTTACAAAGAAGAAAATAACACAAAAGGTAAGCAGAAACTAACAAGTACCTGATCATTTGAAGCATAAATCAATATATTGATTAAATCAATAAAACAATAGCACACTGTGTAATGAGGAATTTTAGAAATCACGCACGGCATACATTGTAGCTGCTGGTGAGTAAGGCAGGGTCCAGCATGAGCCAAACGCATACCAAAAGAAATCTCTCAGTCCAACAAAGTTTGTTTTAAAAAGGTTTAGTGAAATTTCAGAGCAAACAGTCGAGTCGAGAATACGAGGGGGAGTCAAGGTAAGGTTTGAAAATGGGATTTATCAGAAAATGGAATGAACCTTATAATGTCATTTCTTAATGTCGTCTCCACCCTTCTCAATGCACTTGTGCCAGCTGCCCAGCAGAGTGTAATCGCAGACCGCAGTACCTGTGAGGTCAGTCATTTAATGCCCCAACACCACGAAACGCCCTCAATGCCAGTCACTAAACACCCATCACATTAGACTGCGGTTAACATTAGGGCCCCGTTAACCTCCCACAACCCTAATCTTAACCAGAATGTATCTGACTCAAAGGGTGTTTCGTGACTGGCGTTGTGGGCACACATTACCTGCCCTACAGTATGTCACAAATATTGCAGGAGACTGGCGTTGTGGGCACAAGTTACCTGCCTTACAGTATGTCACAGATATTGCAGACGACTGGCGTTGTGGGCACACGCTACCTGCCCTACAGTATGTCACATATATTGCAGACGACTGGCATTGTGGGCACACGTTACCTGCCCTACAGTATATCACAGATATTGCAGACAACTGGTGTTGTGGCCACACGTTACCTGCCCTACAGTATGTCACAGATATTGCAGGCGACTGGTGTTGTGGCCACACGTTACCTGCCCTACAGTATGTCACAGATATTGCAGGCGTCTGGCGTTGTGGGCACACGCTACCTGCCCTACAGTATGTCACAGGTATTGCAGGCTGCAGTTAGACCCTTCTCCACCTTCCTGGAAGTGATGGGATTCTAGCAGAATAAAAGGTTTTGTCTTGTCCTCGCCGCCACTCGTGCACCACTTTCTTCACGTCGTTATCTGTCTTGAATAGATGACCACCCAGATGTTTTTTAGCAGTCCACAAAGGTGGAAATCACACGGTGCCAAATCTGGTGAATAAGGAGGATGTGGCAATACCTCAAACTTCAGGTTCTCCAGACAAGCCTTGGTGTTCTTAGCGGTGTGTGTGTGTCATTGTGTTGAACCAAAAGGACTCCTTGAGACAGCAGACCCGCCACTTGGATTGAATAGCAGTCTTCACAGTCGTCTCCAATAAGTCACAGTAACCTGCACTAGTGACTGGAGTACCCCTCGGCATGTGGGGGGGGGTGCACGAGTGGCTACGAGGACAAGACCAAACCTTTTATTCTGCTGGCACTTCCAGGCAGGTGGCACAAGTGCATTGAGAAGGGTGGAGACGACATTAAGAAATGACAGCATCAGTTTTGTGGAGGTTCATTCCATTTTCTAATCTAATTTTCAAACTTTAGCTCGACTCCCTCTTGTAAAACGCAAAAAAGGAAAAAAAAATCTTCTTGTTAAACTTCAATTGTTTCTATACTTCAAGATGAGTTATTTCTCTTTGCTTTATTTCACATTCAGTACCTTCTAAACGTACAGCTCTGCACATACAACTGAGCACGTTAAGGCACAGTTTGAAACCGTGTGCCCTCCATGGCTTACCTACGGCAAGGCAGGTCACTAACTGAGATGCACCTGCAATCAGAGGGACAAGAAATTGTTAGAATATTAAATTTCAATTCAGCTTGTGGGGGCTATAATAGGACCTCCCATATATTATGCACTAATTTATAGGCAGACATTTAATGTAACTTAAAAAATTATTAAATGGCTCTTACATACACAACAAAACACAATAGACAAATAAATATAGTGAACTATATTTATACAAGAAACATATCAATTCAAAATATAAGATGGGCGGCACAGTGGCACAGTGGCAGCGCTGCTGACTTGCAGTAAGGAGACCCAGGTTCGCTTCTCGGGTCCTCCCTGCATGGAGTTTGCATGTTGTCCCTGTGTCTGCGGGTGCTCCGGTTTCCTTCCACAGTCCAAAGACATGCAGGTTAGGTGCATTGGCGGTCCTAAATTGTCCCTAGTGAGTGCTTGGTGTGTGTGTGCCCTGTGGTGGGCTGGCGCCCTGCCCGGGATTTGTTCCTGCCTTGCGCCCTGTGCAGGCTGGGATTGGCTTCAGCAGACCACCGTGACCCTGTGTTAGGATATAGCGGGTTGGAAAATGACTGACTGGACTTAGCCTGTGTTACTCTATACAGTGAGTCTATTTAATATCATGAGCTATTGGTATTTACCATCTACTCGTGATTCTTTACTTGTGGTGCCGGTTAAAAATATAAGGTACTAGGGGAGCTTTGCTCACCAACACTCACTTTTCTTGCCAGCCACTTTAACGCACCACAAGGAGACGCGGTTGCTCCTCCGAAACCCCCTCTTAAACGGTGATACAATGGGAAACAGTCAGGCAGTCATTTTCCAACCCACTATATCCTAACACAGGGTCGGGGGGGTCTGCTGGAGCCAATACCAGCCTGCACAGGGCGCAAGGCAGGAACAAACCCCGGGCAGGGTGCCAGCGCACTGCAGCAATGGGAAACAAATAGTTTTGGTTTTTTTTTTACCTCCTCTTTGCCTGCTGCTGCTGCTGTGCCTTGTGATCTGCATCTCGCATGGCGCTTTGAACATTTAAAAGCCTGTACAGCTGCTGTCCTACTCTTTGTCTTTTATTTCCGGCCACAGGTGTCGGTTAAATCTCTTGGCACAAAGTCTTGTCTCACGAGATGTGAGTTCTTGATATTTTTTAGTTTTATAATTTAAAAATGGAATAAGTATCTGAAAATCTACCAACATCTGTGGTGGGTTGGCACCCTGCCCAGGATTGGTTCCTGCCTTGTGCCCTGTGTTGGCTGGGATTGGCTCCAGCAGACCCCCGTAACCCTGTATTCAGATTCAGCGGGTTAGAAAATGGATGGATGGATGAAATCTACCAACATCACATTAAAGTTCGATAAATTCTGAGAAGAATGATAGCCAAACATATATATATGTAGGTTTAAAAAAAAAAGCCTGATTTAAAGCGTGACAAAAAAGTGACATAAAAACATCACTGTTGCACTTTTAGGCTTAGGATTTAATATATAGAGAGTAGATGTCTACTACCCCTTTGTTTTGGTATGTTGGTTACTAGACGTGTTAGATTATCTAAGAAATAAATCGTCAGTGCTCTCCCTTCAGCTTTCTCGTATACTTAGATATAGGGATGGATATTTGAGGAGTAAATCGCAAGACAATGATTATATTATTATATTATGTACATTAAAGAACCATCAACAACAAGTCAAATCAAATAAATAATATATAGAACAATTATTTTAAAAGTAAAGTTGAATAAATCGGACTTAAAGGTAAAGTGCTTCACTGCCGGCTAGCCGAAATGGCCCAAAGGCTGAAAGAAATCTACGTTTTGTACCTAATACTTTGTTTGACCCAAGTGAAAGCGAACTCAGGTTATCGTGTTTACACACAGACAGAATTACAAAAATGGTATTTTCGGACTAAAATGTTGAGATTCATCAAAATCTCGACATCGCATTTTTGGACAATTACAATGCCTTCCCTACACTTCGCATACGAGAAAGTAAAAGAAAGTGGGTAGTACACGTACTTTTATATTTTATATTGATATAATTCTTGTGTAAATATACAGTAGTTCAGTCTATTTATTCCTCCATTGTGTTTTGATATGTATGCTGTGCAATATTTATACAATTCCTCATTACACCGTGTGTTATTTCTATCTTGTATGCTATTCTAAGATCTCATTCATCTACTGATTTATGTTTCAAATGATGGTGTGTTTGTGACACTCTTGTCACAAACCCCAGATTAATGGAGTGCTGCATTGTCATTTGTTCTTCTAGAAATTTCTCCCCATCTTCTCACATGGTCTCAGACCTCAGCCACACTGACCATTGGGTTTCTGGTCACCTGTCCTACTAAGGCCCTTCACCGCAGATTGCTCAGTGTGACCAGGTGGGAAGCTTTAGGAAGAGCTGTCATTGTTCCGGACCTCGTCCATTTAGGAATTATTGGTGCCATTGTACTTCTGGGAACCTTCTTTGTAGGCTCCTCCAGCTCTGTGGCTCCACACAATCCTGTCTCTAAGCTCTCTGGGCCGTTCCTTCGCCCTCATGGCTTGGGTTTTGTCAACTGTGGGACCTTTCGGTGACAGGTGTTTGTGCCTTTCCTAGTCTCGTCCAATCAGTCGAATCGACCGCAGGTGGACTCTCAACATCTCAGGGATGATCAGTGGAATGGGGTGCACCTGAGCCACATCTCCGGTGTCACAGCAGGGGATCCCAATCATTTTCATGTTTCAGTTTTCTAAAATCCTGTTGTCGCTTTTGTCATTTTTGGCTGTCGAGTGTTGCTTGGTGAGGGAATTTAAATGATTTTCACAGAAGGGCTGCCACATAACAAAATGTGAGAAAGTGAAGGGTCTGAATGTCTTTGAACTTTTTTTTTTTTTGTTCTGATCCCCCCAAAAAAACTTGTATCGGTTTCCTCCGCACTTCTCGCCAATGTCTCACAGCCCTCTTTTGGAGGACTAACCATCCCAGAACACTTTAAAAACGAGACGGCTTTCTTCATTTTGAGTAACAAGCTGCTGAGCCTCTGGAGCTGCTAAAATATCCAAAGAATGTGGTCCAGGATCAAAGACCACCAAGTAAATTTTGGATTGAATTTAAAAAAAAAAAAAAAGGACACGGAAACCACCAGGCAGCTGGGCGAGGCACCTCTGACTCAGACAAAACACGAAGTTGGCCGGTTATGGGGGGCTTATAAATGAAATAAGGAACAGGTGCACCCAGAGGGATTGGCGTCTCGTGCCTGGGTCCATCTGCTGTAAGAAACAAACATGGCATCATATTTTTTGTTTTTTAACATCTGCTTTTTGCGGGGCAGGGGGGTTTAGGACATAAGGAATTGGAATGTGAATAAAGTAAAAGTGAGTGGAAAGCCCCACCACATGCAACAACGCGCTGTTGGAAGTGAAGTGGGGAGGATCACAGGAGGCATGTGAGGTCAAGTGGTACACTTGGGGGCCTCGTTTTGAGTACTTGGAGGAGTGAGAGATAAGTGGTGGATGGGGGGGCCTCATGGAAGATGCGATAGTGGGGGGGAGGCGGCAGTTGGCGTCAGTGGAGAAATGATGAGCATAGGGAGGAGGCAGGTGTGTAACGCACGCTGAGCTGCCCGCTTCTTAGGTCTGCCTGTCTAGTGGCGTGCTGTGCCTCCTTTACCCTTCAAAGCAGCAGGAAGTTTATGGGTGTGGATTCTACAAGACCACCAAATGTGCTGTTTAGAAATGTCCAACCCTGCTGAAATTATTATGTCTGAACAGTTTATAAGTTAGACAGCTGCACCATCCCACTGCTGAGAGCCATCTTTCCACCTCATCCCAAAAGTTGCTCAATGGGGTTGTGATCAGTGGGGGGAAACTGGGCAGACCACTGAAGTAGTGAAAGCTCGCATCAGAACATTAGAACAATATGGACAAGAACAGACCATTCAGCCCAACAAAGCTCGCCAGTCCTCTCCACTTATTTCTCTCTATTATATAAAAAAAATCCTGGGACGAGACGTGACTTTTTCAGAGAGATAATTTCATGTCCCGCAAGACGAGACTTTGTGCCAAGAGATTTAACCATGTCTGGGACCGGAAATAAAAGACAAAGAGTAGATGACAAAGTAGAACATCGTAAAGAATTCCAAAACATTGGCGTGATACACATGCATAGCAGGTTAGAGATAATGGAAGTACGAAAATTTGAAAGTTCCAAAAAATTGATAAAGATCACATTAGCGCAAACAAATGGAAAATATTACTCTGTGAAATAATGGAGCAGCAAAAAGAGTTTGAATATATGGGCATAGGTGATATGACAGAAGTATGTAGATATTGTTTGGATTTAAACTTTAAGTCGGAGACTTGTAGATCGTCTAATTTGTGTTGCCATCTGGGAAAAGTAGTGTTTCTTCCCAATGAAGAGGCGTAGCCGTAAGAATTAAAAGATTTGTTATTTGGTGAAAGTGAAATCCACTTACGCGAGTGGCAGAGACACAAAGTGGCTGGCACGTAGTGCAGGCCGGGGGGATTGGAGAGCGAAGCGAGCAGGGGTAGAAGACCCGTAGTCTTCCAAAATAACATCAAGTCGAGTTTTGAAACTCCCTAATGTCTTACTGTCTACCACACTACTTGGTCGCTTATTCCAAGTGTTTATCATTCTTTGTGTAAAGAAAAACTTCGTAATGTTTGTGTGAAATTTACCCTTCACAAGTTTCTAGCTGTGTCCCCGTGTTCTTGATGAACTCATTTTAAAATACCAGTCTCGATCCACTGGACTAATTCCCTTCATAATTTTTTAAACTTCAATCAGGACTCCTCTTAAAACTCTAAAGGCTCAGCTCTTTTCATCTTTCCTCGTAACTCATCCCCTGTAGCCCTGGACTCAGCCCTGTTGCTCTTCTCTGGACCTTTTCTAGTCCTGCTATGTCCTTTTTGTAGCCTGGAGGCCCAAACTGCACAAAAGACTCCAGATGAGGCCTCACCAGTGTGTTATAAAGGTTGAGCAGAACCTCCTGTGACTTGTACTCCACACATCAAGGCTCTATATAACCTGACATTCTGTTAGCCTTCTTAATGGCTTCTCAACACTGTCTGGTAGTTGATAGTCGAGTCCACTATGACTCCTAAATCCTTCTCATATGGTGGACTCTTGATTTTCCGACCGCCCATTGTGTATTCAAACCTAACATTTTTACTTCCTATGTGTAATACTTTACATTGACTGACATTATATTTCATCTGCCCAAGCCTGTCTGCTGTCCAAGTCCTTCTGTGATGATATAATGGATTCCAAATTATCTGCTAGTCCACCTATCTTGGTATCATCTGCAGACTTAACCAGCTTGTTACTTATATTCCTATCGAAATCATTTCTATTTATTAAAAATAGCAGCGGCCCTAGCACTGACCCCTGCTGGTCACCACTCATAACATCACCCAATTCTGATTTGGTTCCTCACACCATCACTCTCTGCTTCATATGTTTTAGCCAATTCTGCACCCGTCTACACATCACACCCTGAACTCCCACCTCTTTTAGTTTGATGCCCAACCTCTCATGTGGCACCTCATCAAATGCTTTCTGAAAGTCCAGATCAATAATCTCATCTGCTCCACTTTGATCGTATACTTTAGTTGCCTCCTCATAGAATTCCAGCATGTTAATAAAACACGACCTCCCTCTTCTGACTCCATGCTGACTGTTCAGAATAACTCCTGTCCTTGCCAGGTGTTGCTCAATCTTATCCTTAATAATTCCTTCCATTAATTTTTCTGTGATGCATGTTAAACTTACTGGCCTACAGTTACTTGGATCTGCCCTGTCACTCTTTTTATATAACAGGATGATATTTGCCATTTTTCAGTTCTTCAAGAATCTTCCCAGTGCGCAGTGACTTCCTAAAAATATGCGTCAAGGGTTTATATCTGTACTCGCTAAGGTCAAGGTTCATTTCACGTGTGGCGCATTTCTGGAGCCATTCATTGACAACAGCTGCCTTTTCACATGGTGTATGGATAAACTGCAGCTATGAAGGGATGACTGTTGGTCAGCATTGCCATTCATATGTTCCTCAGTGGGCATCAGGGGCCCACACCTATGGGTGCAAGTACCATCCGGGTGTTCTGGCTGTGTGCCCTGGGGTCCTTGATGACCTTTTCACCACCTCCAATCCTGTCCTCACATGTTGAAATCTTCAAGGGGGGCTAACTCCAAAATCATTGAAACATTTGGGTGTCCGCGCACAGGAGAGACCCCCTCCCCAGCCTGTCTTTACTGCTCGAGTCTCTGCAGGCTGGAGTAGAGTCTGGTAGGGTGTCTGCATGCTGTGTTATTTAAAGTGTCATCACTTCTCTGCTAAGGGGGTCTATTCATTAAGTCACCCAGGGGCTTGTGGGGGTCTTAATCTGGCCTTGCCCATACATACCATCATACTGCCTCCACTGGTCTGTCCTGTTAACTCCAAATAGAACGGCTCCATTGACTTCGGGTGCTTATGCCAAATTCTGATCTTTCCATCAGAGTATTTCATTTCTCCAACCAAGGGGCTTTTGTTTTGCACTACTGACAGTCCAGTGATGCTTCTGTGCCCACGATGCCATTTCAGAGGTTCTTTGCTCTTCGCTACTCGTGCATGAGCAGGGAGTGAAGGTCAGATCAACGTAGCTAACGCAAGGAGAGTCAAAGTGAAATGTAACAGTGAGTTTTGTCACCGATTACCATCATCTACCCCTGAATTTCGACAAAAGTCGACATCCGCCCTGAAACAGTTAAGGGGTTTAAGTATGGAGGTCATTGAAGCACTAAAGGAAATTTAGGGGAGAACTAGAAGGCCGTCAGAGATGTATGAAGGATTGAGAGCATGGAAATGCATCACATGGAGATCACTAGAGGCAGGAACATGGGTGCGGTGAGGAATTGAGTGGAGATGCATTGTGTGGGATCAAAATTTGCAAAATGGTGGAAATGTTCAGGAACTTCGCCGTGTGATGCAGCTGGCATGTCTCGCTTGTTTCCAATCTAGCACTTCACACTTTAATCTTCCATAAACATGATAAACACCTTGTAAATAGCAGTAAATCTTTTGTTGTTATTATTCCTAGTTCACTTGTGTTTTCTGACTCTTGGTGGGTCGGACTCCTTTAAGGTTTGTTTTGGCGCAATGGCTAATTGCGCATGTGTTTGAAGAACCGTTTGCACTCCTCTGTACTGACACTTCCCAGTCTGAGCTTCAGAGAACCGGCAGATAAATGTATGTATGTGAGGGATCAGCATTATATACTACAGGGGACCGTGCCTGTCACTACCTGATCTGCACTACATTGTGAGAAGACAGCATTCTGTGCAGAACAACAAAGTGTTTGTATACCTTTTTTTTATTTGATGTACTTTGTTAATCCCCAAAGAGAAATTCTTCTCACATGAAATTAAAGGGTCAGAGCACAGGGTCAGCCATTGTACTGCGTCCCTGGAGTAATTTTCAGCTTAAGGGCCTCAAAGGCTCAACAGAAGTAGGGTCCCCTCTGGCAGTAAGGAGATTTGAACCAGCATCCTGTGGTATAACGGGTCCATGGCTCAGATGAAAGACCAGTTTTTAAAATGATAATCGCCGCACTCGTGGTTTAAAGAGGGGGCGTGGTAGTGTGGCCAGAGCGGTCCATGATTTGGACGGTCCTCGCTTATGTGCACAGGTGAGGAATCGGCCGCATCCGTAATTGATGCCGGGAACTGCTAATCGCCACACCTGAACCACATCCCCATTATAACAACATTTATTTATATAGCACATTTTCATACAAAAAGCTCAAAGTGCTTTACATAATGAAGAATAGAAAAATAAAAGACACAGTAAGAAAAACAAAATAAGTCAACATTAATTAACATAGAATAAGTAAGGTCCGATGGCCAGGGGGGACAGAAAAAACAAAAAAACTCCAGATGGCTGGAGAAAAAATAAAATCTGTAGGGATTCCAGACCATGAGACCGCCCAGTCCCCTCTGGGCATTCTACCTAACATAAATGAAACAGTCCTCTTTGGATTTAGGGTTCTCACGGAAGGACTTGATGATGATGGTCACGTAGACTTCTGGCTTTTGATCCATCCATTATATATATAGTAGGAGTGCGAGTGTGGAAAGGAGGAAAGGAAAAGAAAAAGTGAACGGAGGTTAAGGGAGAAGAAGGCGGCTGGAAGTGAAGGCGCCCATGTGTGCGTGAGGGAGCGAGCAAGTCAGCAAGAAAGAAGGCAGCTGGGCAGTGAGCCCTAGCAGGGTGTTTGGCCGGCACCCCGAGGCAGTCGGTAGTGGTCAGGAGGATGGCTCCACTGCATATGGCTGCGGGAAGTGAAAGGGCCAGTGTGAGCGCCCTGGTCGCTGGGGAGCCCAAGTCACAGTCTGGTGGAGCCCACTGGAGCCAGAGATTGGGAAGGCGAACAGACCAGCAGAAGGCAGAGAAGGTCAACTGCAGGTGGGGCGACTCCCCAGTAGAAAGAAGGCACCAGACTTTGTTTTTAAAAGGACTGCGTCCTGCCATTGTTTTATCCCCGTTTTTAACAGGATTTATTTGGATTTGAACCTTCACATTTTTCACTTGTTTTTAATAGATTATTTATTTATTAAACTTTATGCTTATTTGAACACTTTTCTTTTTAAATAAAAGCACTCTTGCACTTTTTTGCACCATCCCCTTGCTTCGTTGTTGATGTCTTCACTGTCCAGCTCATCCGGTTACATTACCGACTGTGTCAGGTTCAAGAGCTCCCCAGAAGCCAGATGGGAGCATGGAGCCGAACCCGCATCGTCACACATCCTTTCAGATACCAGTGCAGATCCTGAGCCTCAGAGCCAATATTCTCCGTATTTGTCCCCCTCAAACGAAAATTCTGCAAGTTTTTTTCTCGTTTTTAATGCATGTGAGGTGCTGGATAATGACATCACTCATCCAGGAAGCAAATCGGGCAAAATTTTGAGGTGGAGTACACCTACAGTATGCACCTGTGAAAGTCCCCCTCATGGCTGATACAGCTCAGTGATGTCATGTTAGCTTCGCAAAGCATCATGGGACAGATAAAAAGACGTTCGTCTTATGAGAACTTTTTGTCGTGGCATAAGTCAGATGTGCCAACCGCAGTCACTGATCTTGTTGCTGCACCGTGTCAGAGTCCACGACTGGAAAAATCACCGTCCACGTCACTTTTACCGACTTAGCACTGATATTCCAGTGTACTCATTCGCCACTTTTTCTGACAGCCAATAACGTGCGGTCTGATGGAGCCAGAGCTGTACAAAGGTTAATCACCAGGATGAGGCCAGTCATAGTCTCGGCCCTTTTATTTTGGTTTTTCCATTCTGTCGTGGAACACAAAACACGAGACATCAGACAGATGATCCTCTCTTATGTTTGTGAAGTTCAAAGCATGTGTGTTCCTCATCACTACGTTTTTAACATCGTACTTCTGGTGGAGCATTTATTGGTTGTCAGCTGCTCTGCACATGCAGCCCACCCTCCCACTTAAGGCAACGTCAAACCTGTTTGAGGAGTGAGTCACAGACTAGTTGGAGTGAATCGTTGGGTATTTCACGTTAGACGATCGGCTGCATTGAGGCTACAACTAAAAATGACTGGAATAGCCACATCATGTGACACAGGCTTAAGCCGGGCGCACGGCAAATTCCTAGAAAAATATTTGGCTAACACAGTCACAAGCCATCACGGTGTATTCGCAACAAATTTTTGTCGATCATCACTTAAGAGATGTGCAGTGTGGAGTCAAGCTGCATTACAAATGGATACCTGGGCTTCTTCAAGAGGGATTTAGTGGAGATGAATGAGTCTGGTGGGTCTTTAGAGGGTGAGGTAAGGGGTTTTAGTGGACACACATTTTATGGAGCTCACTGGAAATAGATGGGGAAGGTGGATTAGTGGGGAAATGCATTCTGTGGGGTCACAGAGGAGTTAGAGGGGATAGCAGGAGATATGGGGGGGGGGGTCACTAAGGGTTCACCTTGGGAGGTTTCATCTGGATTACTACAAATGCCTGAAGGGGTTACCGGATGTGCCATCTGTAAATTGGGTTGGAAGTACT
Source organism: Polypterus senegalus (assembly GCF_016835505.1). Lineage (NCBI taxonomy): Eukaryota > Metazoa > Chordata > Cladistia > Polypteriformes > Polypteridae > Polypterus > Polypterus senegalus. Next base: position 145,372,154 of record NC_053163.1, on the reverse strand, counting down.
GGACAAGTAATGAGGAGAATGACTTAGTGGACATGGCCTTCCTTTTCTTGGTCGATGGAATTTATTTCTTTAGGGTCACCTCAGAGTTAGATGGGATAACAGGAGATATTGGGGGATCACTGGTGACACCTTGTGAGGTTCCTTCTGGATTACTACAGACACGTGAAGGGGTTACCCGAGGTGCCATTAGTGAGTTGGTTTGGGAGTATTGGACATGTAATAAGGAGAATGACTTAGTGGACATGGCCTTCCTTTTCTTGGTCGATGGAAATTATTTCTTTAGGGTCACCTCAGAGTTAGAGGGGATAACAAGAGATATTGGGGGATCACTGGTGACACCTTGTGAGGTTCCTTCTGGATTACTACAGACACGTGAAGGGGTTACCCGAGGTGCCAGTTGGTTTTGGGAGTATTGGATATGTATTGAGAATGACTTAGTGGACAAGGCCTTCCTTTTGTTTGTTAATGGAAATGTAATCCATGAGGGTCACTAAAGATGCATTTGAGGGGAAATTCTGGAGATGCAACTGGGCACATATTTGGGAGTGGGTGGTTTTGCGGGGAGATGTTACTTCAGCCTTAACAAAGATGAATTCAGGGTGACTGGTATGATTCTGGTAGCAGGGAGCTGCAACGTGTGCCAGCGTGTGTGCATTCATGGCGTGTGGGTATTGAATGTGCACATCTCCCTGCAGCTCTTTGCATTGTCACAACCCGCAGTTTCTAATTATGTTAGCTTAATGTGTGAGGCCTGACATCCTGTCATAAATTATTAAGCAGACACACACAGACACACGAGTACACAGATGCACACAGACGCTCCTTTCGGTCAATGGCGATTCAGGATGCCGGCTGCCCCTTCCTCTCCCATCTCATTCATTGTTTCATGGGTGTCTCTCATTACTAAATTAAAGCTTTGCCATATTTCCATATCCAAATTCCCAGCCCCCTTCACAGCCATATAACTGCCCATTTCTGGAATAATCCCTCAAACTCTGGGGAATTAAACCATTGCTGAATTTGTGCAACATTGGCAAAAAAATTAGCTGAGTGGAGTTGAAATTGGGGGGGGGATGGATAAACAACTCTCAATTAAATAATTGAATCACGTATATAGCACCTTTTGCATCATATCCCTTCATCTGTCATTTAAATCTGCTCATCCAGGGTGGCAGGAGCTGCTACTTATAGAGGGGACTAACGGGCTTGAGGTGGAAAAGCAACTCAGGGTGGGGTGGCTGTTTGGGAAATTACAAGTGTGGACCAAGAGTGACTTGCTGAGTCCCAAACCGGCTCTCCCATTTCATTGTGAGGCAACAGAAAAAATAAAACAAATCAAAAAAAAAAATATATATATATATATATACTGTACATATAATAACCGAGGAATAGCCAATCCGGCTTCATCCTGTCATAGGCTCAGCCTCATTCTGGAGATGGTCGTTTTTTTTATAAGTTCTGGCCCAGAAGGGGCTGGGCCTTTTGGAGCCATGGGGGTGTGGTCAGAGGGTGTCTTGGAGTCGTGGGGGTGTGGTCAGAGGGTGTCTTGGAGCCATGGGGGTGTGGTCAGAGGGTGTCCTGGAGCCATGGGGGTGTGGTCAGAGGGTGTCTGCTCTGAAGAGACAAGACAGTTGGTGACAGCGCCCCCTCTCATCACAGCATAGTACTGTATACCTGATCAGCGCCAGCAAGGTGAGCCTTGGACACGCATGTGTGACATACTGTAGGCCACATTAATAGAAGCAAGAAAGGGGGCCTGTAAGGGTGCAAACTGGGAACTGAGGTAACATCTTTGAAAGTTTCTCTCTGTTGTCAGTGCCTAAACTGGGTGAGAGGATCTTTTCCCTGGGGTTCAACAGGTAATTGGCAACTTCTAAACTGTCCCAGTGTGGGTGAAGGTGTCCTGCTGTGGTGGCTCCTGCCTCACAAGCAGTGACGTCGTGACAGGTACCAAGTCCCCATGACTCTGAACCAAATGAGCATCTCAAAACATGAGTGAATGTATTTGTGGGTCTGGAGAGCAAAATAGCTGAAGCTCAGGGAGTGCATGGACATCAATGGCAAGCAAACCCTCTGATCACAGAGCTGCAGTCTCGGACAGCAGGGGTCATCGAAAGCCCTTCATTTACTGGCACCTCCAGGTGTTGAGTGGCCATCCCAAGGCGGTGCTTTTTATTATACCTCTGTTTTTAGAGGAGTCTCTTTTGAGGGTCCTCGACTGCCTGTAACTGCTCTTTACTAGCTCAGCCACTCTGTAATGAAGAAATCTTTTTCTTTTTTTTCTTCTGTTCTTTCAGTGATGTCAGGAGGGAAAGAGACAATTCCAGCGGTGTCTGATGGCACACCTTTCTCTCTGACAAAGCGCTCTCCTGCTGCCATGACAACCCTGACACTGGCCTTGCTGCTGCTCGCTGTGCTGCTTCAATTGGCTGAGCCCGCCTTCCCCGATGAGCCAGCGCCACTCAGCGTGGCCCCCGTGAATGGTGAGTCTTTTCTTTCTTCATCTCCTCTCTTGTTTTCTTATGGAGAGACGCAGGGTGGGGTGGAGTGGCGGTTCGGTTTGGCTGTCCTCGCTGAACTCCGCTATGTCGCCTTCTGCTTACTCTGCATGTCGGAGTTTGCCACTTCAGAGCAGATCAGAGGATCCCAACTCAGGGGGCTGTAGTGAACGTCGCAGTCAGCCCACTAAGAACTGGACAGGAGCCGAAACTCATGCTGTGCAAAAAACGAGCCTTAAACCGTCTGGGGTCCGATGGCTTACTGCTCTGTAGAGACGAAGCACGGAGCTTCACACCTCCTGCTCCCCTGTAAAACGCAGAGGCTATGAATTGATGAGCAGCTCACAGCTTTTCTAGTTTTACACATGTCTATTTATAACGTGTGCGACTTATGGTTCACAGCTACTATCAAAACACTTAACTGACTGCTATGAAAGGTGCCATAGAAAATAAACACAGAACTGACGGATGGCTTCATCGATCAAGTGAACAAAATGTCAGACCAATGGCACTCAATGGCTCACTGCTTTCAAAACGTACTTAGGTGAGCTGATGCATGCACCCATAACTAATGGCAGAGGAGACTCTTATCTCTCAGGGGTCTCCACTCCTTTAATGTGAGCAGTGACATCCTTTACATGTTCTACAACTCTGATGGCCGGTGTGGTGTGCTGGGCTGGTAACATCACTTCAAGAAGCCCACCAAATCAACAAGCTAATGACAGGGCAGGCTCAGTTAGGGGACGCCATGTGGACCTGCTGCAGGACCTGATAGAGGAGCAGAGAAAGAAGTTGAAATTGAGGGCCATTATGAGCAATGCTGCCCATCCTCTCTCTGACACACTAGCAGGGCAGAAACGTGTGAAGAAACACCATGGAGGCTCCTTTATACCTACAGCAGAAGGTCTTTATAGTGCCTCACTCAGACTGTGACTGCTCTTTGTACCTTTAGACACGTTTTCTTTCTTTTTAGTTTTCATTCCTTTTAGTCATTAGATAACTATCTCTGTTGCCCCTTTTGTGTGGCACATGAAACGGTGCATAAATGGCTGCCATGGCATCATCCAGGTGGATTGTACACACTGGTGGAGGCTGAAGTGGCCCCCCAATGTCTGTGTAAAGGACTTTATTTATTTATTGAGCTTGAAAAAAGCCACACTTCCCCAAGAGAAAAATAAAGTGCTATCCATCTCCTATAAAGTGCCTTTCACATCTATCTGTGTATTATATAGTGCCTTTCACATCTATCTGTTATATAGTACCTTTCACATCTATCTACCTATCTATTATATAGTGCCTTTCACATCTGTCTACCTATCTATTATATAGTGCCTTTCTTATCTATCTATTATATAGTGCCTTTAAAAACTATCTATCTATTATATAGTGCCTTTCACATCTGTCTATTATATAGTGTCTTTCACATCTGTCTATCCCATTATATAGTGCATGTTATCTATCTATCTATCGATCTATCTATCTACAGTATATACTCTGTGCACATATGACAATACTGCTGCAGCATACATACATACAGTGGATACAGAAATTATTTGGACTCCTTCACTTTCTGTTCACTTTTCTATCTATCTATCTATCTATCTATCTATCTATTCCATCCCAGTACTCTTGTGGGCTGCCCTGCTCTGTAGTGGCTCAGTTAAGTCATTTCTATTCATTTCTGGTGGTAGCACCCCTGCTAGTAAGACCCTCTGGGATTGATACAGTGTACCAAATACCAAAAAAAAGAAATAAAAACACCATCACTACTAATCGTATCTTCACAATATTTAATAGCTTTTAGTAGAATGGTGGACTGCCGGTCCAAAATATGCTTTTCTGTTCCAGACTGAGGACTGTGGAGGTGGCGCTCCTGCTGGTTATAAACAGCATCACTACCTGCCATATCTTTACTATATATAACAGTATGGTAACCAGGGGGTGTGCAGCTCCCCAAACCCCAGACACAACAGACACAGAAGCCGAGTCCAGCACACAACACACCTTTTTCAGCTCTGGGAAACGCTTTTGTCTCGCTTCCCACAGAATTCTGCTCACCGTACAAAGCAGCAAATACTCAATTCCCAGCCCTTTTTCTTCTTCTCCCTCAACTCTCCACTCCTCCTTCCTCAAGCTTCGTCCAATTCCTCCCAACTCATTCCCCGGCAGGTGGTCAGTCATTCCCACCCTACATCCACTGTTGGGCCTCTGGCTACTCGTTTTCCCTCAGATTTAACATCAGAAGGCAATTCGCTCAGATGTCCCCTTTTATGTGCGGTACTGGAGTCACTTACCTGCACCGCAGTGCCTGTCTTGCCTGGAAGGCAAATCCCGAGTCGCCACAGAAACAATTCTGCCTTCTCCAATACACCTCTTTAAAATTTTTGCCGATCTGCAACAAAGCATGTATGGGCTGCAGGACTCTCTCCAGTTCCTGCAGTGTAAGATCCTTAATCGGTTTGGCCCGCGACGAGTTTGGGCTTTAGTTGCCCCGTCCGCCGGCCGTGAGCAGGTGAGCATGCTGCTTTCCTGAGGTCCCATGGTGTCTTATGGGAGATGGAGTTCCGGGGGCTAACCAATAGCTGTCGGGATTCCACCTGCCTCAAGCCCTCAGCTGAGATCTCAGACACTCCCTGTCCTTCCTTACCTTTTGCAGAGGCGGTGCGTCCGTTGCCCACCTCCCCCTTTCCTTTCGGCAAGCTTCATCCTCTTCCTCCCAGCTCCGGCACCTCGAGTAGTGGCAGTTGGCTCCTTTTATAGGACACCGAAAGCAGTCCAGGTGTCCAATGAGCTTCTCCACCAGCAGCACCTCCAGGTGTGGTGGAAGTGCTACCAAACAGGTCTCGGCAAATGTTCAGGCACCCCCTGGTGGTGACCACTGGCCCCAGCAGGGTTGAGCTTCTGAGCTGCAAACCCGTGTCCCCGTCTGCAAGCCAGGGGGCCTGCCCTCTAGCATTCAGATAGCGTCCAGAATAAGCTCTCTACCCCGGTCCTTCCCTTATCGAGGTGTCCCAGCTGGGTAAGGGCCCTGGCGGTCCGCCACAATAGATATTAGTGAAAGGCACAGTCCGCCAGTCACATGCACATCTTTGTCTTTGTCATTCTTGAATTTTGTTTCCCCAACTAGACACTCCTCAGACGGTTCTGCTCTTCTTGTTTGTCTTCCTTTCACGGTGTTCTTAGGCACGTCATCGGCCTCTGCAATTTGTGTGCCACTCAGCAGATGTTGCTAGTCCATTTTATCTTTGTCTCAGTAAACCCATGAGCACCAGTCAGTTTGTCAAGGCTGCCATTATGTGAAATGCTTTGAATTTCCAGAACGTATGCCGTCATCAGCATTCAATCAAGTCCAAAATCAAGGTTCTAGCCCCACTAGTTCATGAGTTATTGCGTGACAGATGGACCTTGGCATTTCATATATGTGGATAGTAGTTTCAAATCACATTTTCATTAATATTACATAGCTATCTGATGTTAAATGATATACTTGACATGCTGACAAATATTTAGTAGTGCTTGAATATTAAATAAAGCCTGTTTATGACATGGTGACATGTTAAAAATGCTTGATAACACTGGGAAGACGCTAAAGTGTACTATAATATAATTATATAATATTATAATATTGATTCTTTACATTTACATAGCACTTTTCTTACTACTCAAAGCACTTTACATAGTGAGTGTCGAGCCACTTCAACCACTACTAATGTGTGCAGCATTCACCCAGATGCTGTGACGGCAGCCATTATTGCCCCAGTACTCTCACTACACATTAGCTGTTAGGTGACGAAGAGTTGTGAGAGAGGGAGAGCCAATTAGAAACAGGGGATGATTAGGGGGCCAGAATGACAAGGCCATGGTGGGCAATTATCCAGGACATCGGGATGCACCCTGCTCTTTACAAAGGATGCCCAGGGATCTTTAATGACCACATAGAGTCAGGACCTCAATTTTATGTCTCATCTGACACCGTTTTTTTATAGGATAAGGTCCCTATCACTGCGCTGGTGCTTTGGGATCCACACAGACCGCAGGGTAAGTGCCTCCTGATGGCCTCACCAACTCCTCTTCCAGCAGCAACCCAGACTTCTGCTAGATGGTCTCCCATCCAGTTAGCTTCAGGTGGATTACCTGTTCTGAAGTGCAGATGCTCTGGCTGCGAGGACATGTGCGTCTCTCATCGGCATCACACTTAGCTAATGTTAACAGTCTAATGTTAGCAGTCTCTCATTAAAGCTTAAGCATGGGAAAGGCGCTATATAAATAAAATATATGATTATTATTATTATTATGAAGATGATGATTGAAGATGATGCTGATTATTATTATGAAGATGATGAAGATTATTATTATGATGAAGATGATGATGATAATAATGATGATGATTATCATCATAACAATAATAATAATACTAATAATATTATTATTATTATTATTGTTATGATGATGATGATGATTATTATGATTATTATGAAGATGATGATGAACATGATGATGATTATTATTATGATGAAGATGATGATGATAATAATAATAATGATGATGATTATCATCATAACAATAATAATAATACTAATAATATTATTATTATTATTATTGTTATGATGAAGATGATGATTATTATGATGATGAAGATGATGATGATTATTATTATGATTATTATAGTAGTCCAATGCTTATGTGTAGTACACAAGACCAGGAGACAAAATGTCGTCTTTGGAGCAGGCAGAATCGAGGCCAATGTTTTCAGGCTGTCTTGACGTTCAAGCATGTCTGTGACAAGGCGGCCAGTGATTCACAGCTTTCTAATGTCAGACGTGACATTTTGACAAATGGTTAGCTGCTGTTTACTTTTAAAGGACGTGAAAACATTTCACAGCTCTTAATTGTTTTCTTACATCCTGACAAAACATTCTACGGCTGTTTAAAAGAAGGTGCGTTCACAACGTGTTGATAGATGCTTTGCAGCCACCTAAAATGAGTGTGTGTTTGTTGTTCCAGCGTGCCGATTGTGTGTCAAACAGCTCTCTTGTCATCAGAGGACGCTCAGGATGTGTGTAATACCTGAAGGACCCAACCCGTTCACACGCACATCCGATTGGCCTTCTGGGACATCCACGCTTCCACTCTTCCTTTCACTTTAAAGCATTTCCCCTGGTGGTATTGAAAGTTTCCAACATTCCTAGGAAATTTGATGCTGTATTACATGTGTTTGACATGTCGACAAATAACCCACCACTGTCTGTTAGGATGGAATGCAGATTGCTCTGTCCATGGGATCAGTTTTAGCACTCTGAGACCATCCAACCATCCATCTGTTTTCCAGTCTGGATAGTGAGGCCAGTAGTCTCTAAGGAAAGATGACCAGACATCTCTGTTCCCCACCACCTCCTCCAGCTCCTCTACGGGGGGATATCAAGTTGTTCTGGGATATATAATCTCCCTAGCATTCCCTGAGGTCTCCTCCTGGTTAGAAGCCTTTAACCCCTAACCAGGGATCAGATGCCTGAACCACCTCAACTTGCTCCTTTCAATAGGGCCCATGTATTTATGCTCTTTATCCAATAAGGCTGAACCCCGACACCCCACGAAGAGAGGACATTTGCACTATTTGTGTCAGCAGCTAAGTTCTTTTGGTCACTACCCAGAAGCTTGTGACCACAGGTGAGGGTAGGAACATCGATCAAGCGGTAAATCGAGGGCTTGGCCTTTTGGCTTAGCTCTCTCTTCCCCACGACTAACCAGTACAATATTTGCAGAAAAAGAATAAGTCAACTGTGGAATATCAGCCCGGCTACAGACAGACACTGAGGCACTGAGACAATGTCCAAAAGCACACATGTATTTCTTGTGCACACAATACACAGCGACCCAAACCAGCATCAATATTGTTCATAGTCCTCTTTTTCTTCTTTCCTCTCTTTTTCTTCTGCCGCCTCCACTCCTCTCCCGCAAACTCTGTCTTCTACCTCCCGATTCCCTGAATGGAGTGAGGGGGCCTCTTTTATTCTGTACACGGAAGTGTGGTGGAAGTCTTGCAGTCCAGGCACCCACTGTAGCCCCGATGCAAACCAGAGGGGCTCCCCTCTCATGTCCCAGGGGAGGTACTCCTGTTGTCATGTCCTCTCCCCAAGTCCTTTCCTCAGAAGGGGGTCCCTACCGGGTAAAACTCCCGGCCATCTACCACACAACGACAACAATTTATTTCTTGTGTAGCCCGAAATCAGACAAGGAGTGCCACAGTGGGCTTTAACAGGCCCTGTTTTTTGATAGACCCCCCACCCTTGAATTTTGAGGGTGAACAAGCGAAGAAATCTTGGAAACGGCAATTCAGAGAGCGAACTCCTTCCAGGTAGGCTGGGTGTGCAAGGAGTGTCAGAAAAATGGGGTAACTGCGACACACTAAACAGAACACAAATAATCCTCTTCACAGAGCTCAATGGCCAGAAATACAAAACGGCATCAGTACAAACTACAAGCCAAAATGCAAAGATATAGAAAACAAAAGTTACAATCTCTACAATGAATGTAGGATCTCCTACTCCTGAGCCTTCTCAGCAGACTTGTATCATGAGGGGGAGGAGAATTCAACCACAAAGAACAAGAAACATAAGCACACCTGAGGGAACAGTACACAATACAGAATTACAATGGAAACCAACAGGAAAAACATTAAGACATGAAAAAACAAGAGGTCAAAATTAAAAAAAACACAATAAAGCATAAAATATAAATAAATTAATGCCGATATGTGGCAGAAGCTGACACTTGTTTCACGGCTATCAGAAATGACAATGTTCTGCTGTGTACACGTGTGTCCCGGTGTCCTAGTGCTGAAGAATGATGTATTGTATATACTCGCGTATAAGTCGGGCCTTGAAACCCGAAAAATCAATCATAAAAATCAGACCCCGTCTTATATGCCCGTTCAAAAATATGACACTCAATTTTTTTAATTTTTTACATCTTCTTGCCTCCTCCAATCTCACATCAGTTTCTCAAATGCATCGAATTTTGTTGTCACTTCAACGACTTTTAATTTAAAACCAGCTTCGTGTTTTCTTCTGATTGAACGCTCCATCGTAGATACGGGATGCTCTTACGATTAAGGTGTGTGAGGGTGTGAGATACAAAAAACACAAAACATTGCAAACGTCACTTTGGAGTAGTTTCGGTATTACCGTGTGGTCACGTAGGCACAATAGAGAGAGAGAGAGAGAGGTTAGGAGACATAGAAAACAAAGGCCGTGTGCTCCGTGGTTTCTCTCTCAGGTGGGCGTTAGCATATCGTAATCTCTTGGACCAATAGCGTGAGTTTTCCGCATTCGAATTTTACCGGAAATTATGCAGTAAAATCAAGTCCCGACTTATCCGTGGTAGAACTTAATCGCCAGTATATACGTTAATATTAAAAGTCTCACCGCAGTGTAAGGTTCTTAACCTGTGAACAAGCGTTTTGAAACTCTTAGTATTTGTCTATGACAAGCTGAAAGATGTTCCTGGCTTGTAGACAAATGTTTACCAGCGCCATCTGAGTGACTCAGGGTGCATCAGACAATTCAGACGCAAGACCCACATGACACGGATTCTAAAAATGTGCTCGACTGATTAGTCAGTGTGACTGCCGGGGCCTCTTTTTTTGTTCATTATGTTTTCACATCTTAAAATAACGCGGCTGAAAGCCTCCTCCGGTTTTTATTTTATTTCCACATGTTAGAGACCCAGGAAGGTGTCTCACAGTCTGCCGGACCAGAAGCACACACTTTTGCTAATTGCATTTGCATTTTTGCTGTTGTGCTTTTTTGTCTCCTCCATGTACTCTGTGGAGAAAAAAGTTCATCCTGGGCTTGTTATGGTTTGGTTTCTTCATTTTTTCTGACTTTTTTAGGATTCATTTGCAGGGTTTTTTTTTTTTTTCTTAGTTATGGAAGTTTCGATGCCCGCAGTATCGTAATGTCAGTCAGTCATTTTCCAGCCCAGTATATCCTGACACAGGGTCACGGGTACTGCTGGAGCCAATCCCAGCCAGCACAGGCAGGAATAAACCCCGGGCCAGGTGCCAGCCTACCGCAGGGCACACACCAAGCACACACTAGGGACAATTGTAGGATCGCCGATGCACCTAACATGCATGTGTTTGGACTGTGGAAGGAAACCGGAGCACCCGGAGACACGGGGAGAACATTCAAACTCCATGCATGGAGGACCCACGATGCGAACCCAGGTCTCCTAACTGCAAGGCAGCAGCACCACCCACCGCGCCACCGTGCTGCCCGTATCACAATGTCTGCTCTTTAAATCACAATTTAAGGATGTTAGTTTTGTTTAAACTTTTGCTGCATTTTGTTCCCATTGCCATTGTTATGATCGACAAGTCCCAGGGAACGCAAGTCCCAATAAGTACCAAAAGGACTTGGAAGAATCGGGATTGCGAGTGATCTCCCCATGACTTTCTCGTATACTCAGATATAGGGATGGATATTTGAGGAGTAAAACCTCAAGACAATGATTAGATTTTTATATTATGCACATTAAAGAATCATCAATAACAAATTAAATCAAATTAATAATACAGTATATTGAACAATTATTATAAAAGTAAAGTTGAATAAATTGGACTCTGCAGCTGGATGAATAAAAGGTAAAGCACCACTTCCAGTTAACGGTGTGAACGATACCCGGACACAGGCAGGCAGACATGTTGTTAAATCACCACCGCACGTTTATTTACACTATTATGTACAATATTTACAAGTGTTCACACAAACCCCACAAAGTCCTGGCCACTCAACGCCTTCTTCTTCGGGCCGCCTCCACTCTCTCTTCTGCTTTGTCCTGCTTCCACCCGACTCCAGGCTCGAATAAAGGGAGACGGCCCCTTTTATTCCTCCCTGGATGGGCTCCAGGTGTTTCCCGGCACGCCTCCCTGGACACGCCCCAGTGTAGCGGAAGTGCCGACTGTCCTCCCGGTAGCTCTCCGGGTGTCCCTGCTCCTCTTCCCCCCAGCACTTCAGGGTCCAGGGTTCCCAAGGCATTGGGGCGCCCCCTGGCGGTGACCACGGGTCCCTACAGGGTTGGGCTTCCAAGCCCTTTACCCGTGGCCCCCAAAGCAACCAGAGTGGCGGCCCCCACGTGATCCAGGGTGGGCATAGACCCTCTTCCGGTCCCTCAAGGCGTCCCAGCTGGGTTGTTGCCCCTGGCATCCCTGACAAAGGAAATAGCCCAAAAGTTAATAGAAATTTTAAGTGTTGTACCTCATACTTGTATGCAAAATTTGGTTGACTTAAGTGAAAACGAACTCAAGTTATCGTGTTTGCACACACAGACACACACAGAATTCCAAAAATGGTATTTTCAGACACCGGGAGATCTAAAACGAAAGATTCATCAAAATCTCAACATCGAATTTTTGGACAATTCCAATTCTTTCCCTATACTTCGTATACAAGAGAGTAAAAAATGACAATAAAATGGCACTAGAGGGGGATGTCAGCATCAAATCCTGCCTATATAAATAAATTGAAACCAACAGGAACAACTTAAAGACATGAAAAATAATAACTCAAATTTGATCAAAACGTTAAGGGTTGTTTCAACTTTTGTTGCAGTCAGTTCACATGGCCATGTCACATTTATCGATCGCACGCTCGCCTTCCAGCACAGTCATTGGGTAGAGATGTAAATTTGTAAGATGGAGTAGGCCTCGGTGAAAGTTCTGCACATGGCTGTTACAGCTCTGTGATGTCATGCTGGCCTTGCAAAGCATCATGGGGCAGATAGAAAAGTTTGTCTTGAGTTGATGTCACATTGTGCGACTTTTTGTCATGGCGTATGTCAGTCAGATTTGCCAGTCGTGGTTACTGATCTCATCCTCTACACCGCGTCAGATTACACAACCGAAATTCACAGCCCTTGTCACATCTACCGACTGAGCGCCGACCTTTCAGCCCACTCGTGCTCGTCCCTTATTCTGACAGCCAATATTGTGCTGCCCAATAGAGCCAGTGTTGTACGAAGGATTAGCAGGTACGGTGGGCTCAGCTACGGTCTCGGCCCCCTTTTATTTTTCTATTACGCTACATAAAGCACAAGACATCGACCAGATAAGCCTCTCTTGTGTTTTTCAGGTCCAAACTGCCCGCGTCCCTTCTAAGCTCTGTACGTCCAGCTGAGTGCTTCGTGGTTGTCTGCTCCCCCAGATGCAGAGAGAGCCCACCACTCCTCACTGGCAGGACATGTCAGAGTAGACAACTGGCCTTCACGGGATTGCGCTGCCGACTACACAGGATGCTCTAATATGATGTAAATGAAGTCTCCGATCGACAAACACTGGAAAAGTGGTGTAACGTGGCATGGCATTAAACCTCCTTAGCACTGTGTTTATCCCCAAACCAACGTTTTTACAAGTAACATCCATCCATCCATCCATTTTCCAACCCGCTGAATCCGAACACAGGGTCACGGGGGGTCTGCTGGAGCCAATCCCAGCCAACACAGGGCACAAGGCACGAACCAATACTGGGCAAGGTGCCAACCCACCACAGGACACACAAAAACACACCCACACACCAAGCACACACTAGGGGCAATTTAGAATCGCCAATCCATCTAACCTGCATGAGTTTGGACTGTGGGAGGAAACAGGAGCTCCCGGAGCAAACCCACACACACACGGGGAGAACATGCAAACTCCACACAGGGAGGACCCAGGAAGTGAACCCAGGTTTCCTAACTGCGAGGCAGCAGCGCTACCACTGCACCACCGTGCCGCCCTACAAGTAACAGAAAGGTGAAAATACCAAAGTGTCGGCATAAGTACAGTAGCAAAGGTCTGTCTAGTGTCCGGTGCCATAGTGATTAGCACACGTCCATCGTTGTTTTGAAATGGTCACCAACGTCACAATCAGGCCAGCACAAGTGGGTTTCTTTGAACGCTTTTCTGAATTTTTTCTGCTACCTGTGCACAAGTGGGTAGAATGGCAGTGTTCGATCTGCGTGATCGTCATACTCAAGCACACTCTAGGGACAATTGTAGGATCACCAATGCACCTAACCTGCATGTCTTTGGTCTATGGGAGAAAATATATATAAACAGACCTATAAATACCTGGGAGTGCAACTGGATGATAAACTTGTCTGGACTGCCAATACTGATGCTCTGTGCAAGAGAGGACAGAGACGACTATACTTCCTTAGAAGGCTGGCGTCCTTCAACATCTGCAATAAGATGCTGCAGATGTTCTATCAGACGGTTGTGGCGAGCGCCCTCTTCTACGCAGTGGTGTGCTGGGGAGGCAGCATAAAGAAGATGGACACCTCATGCCTGGACAAACTGGTGAGGAAGGCAGGCTCTGTTGTAGGCACGGAGCTGGACAGTTTGACATCCGTGGCAGAGCAACGGGCACTGAGCAGACTCCTGTCAATCATGGAGAATCCACTGCACCACTGAACAGGATCATCTCCAGACAGAGGAGCAGCTTCACTGACAGACTGCTGTCACCGTCCTGCTCCACTGACAGACTGAGGAGACCCCACACTATGCGACTCTTCAGTTCCACCCGGGGGGTAAACGTTAACATTATACAAAGTTATTGTCTGTTATACCTGCATTGTTATCACTCTTTAATTTAATATTGTTCTTTATCAGTATGCTGCTGCTGGTGTATGTGAATTTCCCCTTGGGATTAATAAAGTATCTATCTATCTATCTATCTATCTATCTGTCTATCTACCCGTGTGTTACTGTAGGTGACCAAAGCACTAGGCTTTACTGACCTTCCACATTCCCCCTGACAGGAATGTTAACAGTTGCCTCGCTGTGACCATTACTCAGAGGGCTAACATCAGTCCTGATCGCAGTCATTTTGCCGTTGACTTCACGCGACCAGATTCACCAGGCAAATTACGGAGGTTCTGTCGTACAGGGCTGTGTGCGCCACTTTCCAAATCCGTGTCCTCAATATCACTTCATTCCACTCAATGCTTCGCTTTCAGTTTGTTATAATTTTTTTTTTTTTTATGTGCCATTGTGTTTTTTCAGTTGATTGCTCCACCCCACTCATGAATATTGATGACAGGACACATAAACAATATATATATATATATAAAAAAAACTACTTTTTAAAAACCACACTTATATTAAGTTAAAAAGCGTACTAAAAAGTAAAAAACAAATCTCTCATACATCACTCGTGGGTGCATGAGCACTTTTGCTAAGATTTTAGGAAGTGTTTTTTGAATGTTAATGCTGGCGGCCCTGCCTGGGGTTGGTTTCCTGCCTCGCGCCCTGTGTTGGCTGGGATTGGCTCCAGCAGACCCCCGTGACCCTGTAGTTAGGATGTAGTGGGTTGGATAATGGATGGATATATTATTTTCAGCTTTTTTAGTCTTGGGTTTGTTTTAGTATAATTTTTGTAATCAATATTTTAACACATCCTTTGTCGTTTATATGCACATATCTTCATACAAGATGCAAAAAGTGAATAATATTTCTATCCGTTACTAGCGCCATCTATCGGTGAAATCTTGACCTATTCTTTATGAAAATCCATCCATCCATTATCCAACCCGCTGAATCCAAACACAGGGTCACGGGGGTCTGCTGGAGCCAATCCCAGCCAACACAGGGCGCGAGGCAGGAAACAAACCCCGGGCAGGGCGCCAGCCCACCGCAGGGCACACACACACATACCAAGCACTCACTAGGGACAATGTAGAATCGCCACTGCACCTAACCTGCATGTCTTTGGACTGTGGGAGGAAACCCACGCAGACACGGGGAGAACTCTTTATGAAAATGTCATTTCTTAATTAACATGGATTAGTGAAACTGATTATTGATTCATGTATTGTCATCGGCTGCGGTGGGTTGGCACCCTGCCCAGGATTGGTTCCTGCCTTGTGCCCTGTGTTGGCTGGGATTGGCTCCAGCAGAACCCCGTGACCCTGTATTTGGATTCAGCGGGTTGGAAAATGGATGGATGGATGGATGGATGTATTGTCATCGGAAGTGAGTAAGTGTGCAAAATGTCAAGTCATTTGGACAATAGGAAGTGGGCTAAATATTGATTACCAGATTTGTACCAGACAACAAACAGGCGAAGTTAATATAAAGCGTGCTAATAATAAATTGGTCACAATTTATTTTTTGCTGCATGATGTGATTTTGTCCACTAGATGGCAACAGAATCGATATTGAGACTCAATACTTTACATCAGATCATAAAAGCTGAACCCGTGGGGCACTCGGGCTTAACCGTTTTTACACAGAGTTCCAGCCGGAGAGACGCTCAGGATTAACAACACCATGGAGGTTAAGATATTTATCTGTTGAAACTGGTTTGCTTTGTTTTGGCTCTCCCTGGTAACAGCACATGACCCAAGATCTAAAGATTATTTAATACTATGTAGGGGCTTGAAAAGTTGAATTCTGCAGCTGGTGGTACGTGTGTGCCCCTCACCACCCCAACCTCACCCTTTGCTCCTCTTGCTTTTCTCCATTCAGCTGTGTCAGAGTATGCGGTGTTCACTGGACGGGCGTATGCATCCCAGTCGAGTCCGAGGAATCTCCAGATTGTGACTATGCTGAAACTCAAACGCACCCTGCTCATTGGAGGCAGGTGAGTGGTACAAAACTCTGAAAATGTGCCCACCTCAAAGGATGGAACCCAAGAAGGAGCTCATTTACTTCATTTAACATTTACATTATTAATATGTCAATAACTTGGGATGGTGGAGTGAGTTAGTTTTTCAGGGGAACAGTATTTGTGCGACTTGTAGCGTTCACTTGAAGTTTACAGATAAACAGGTCATATTCCATTTGAACAAATTCCATTTTAAGGAGATCCAATTTTTTAGGTCCTGGTCAGTTTCCTAGAGAACTAATGTTACAAAAACCTCACTACAACAAAATCCATTTTATTTACAAAATTCATTACAACAATGTATTTTTCCATGAAAAAAGCAAGCAAAACACGTGTGCTTCCTCAGGCCCTGGTCCAGAAATCGCCATTCAGGAGCACCGCTGAGAAACCAATTAGATTGTAAGTTTATGTCACTTGGTTTACTCGACATTCGTCACATTGCAGGGTATTGCAACAGACTGGCTTCCTTGTGGGTGGGTCTAAGGGGGCGGGGTAACTGTCAATCAAATTCGACTTCAACTCTGCTTGTGGAGCTTTGGAGTTCCTTTGTAAGTCTCAGTGATTTGATGGCATCCAGTCTGACTGTCTGAAGTCCCATTTCAACAAAGTCTTTATTATTAAGAAGGGACATCAGGGGCCACAGAAGATATTAAAGCAGACTATCCTGGCTAGTCCTTCACACAGCATTCCATTCCTGCTGGCAGTTTAGGGGATGTATATGGCAGCAGTGCCAAGTGGCTAAACACGTCATTCTGCACTTGTTTGGGCAAAGAAATGGAGGAGGAGACTGAAGATGTTTAAAAAGCTCAGTCTAACAACTTTCACCATCTTTCTCTGTCTCATGCCAGGGATAGCATCTACAGCTTAGACTTGGAACATCAGCCGCAAGATGAAATGTTCTACCGCAAGGTTAGTATCACTGCCGAGGACTGAAGCAGGGTGGCACAGAGCACAACAGGTGATAAAGCCGATTTCTACTTGCTCTCAGTTGTTGTTATACATGTGTCATATGCACTGCCTTTGCCTGAATATGCCAGTCTGGGCTACCCCATCTTAGAATGATGTACAATAGTCTTCTTCTTTAATATGCCATTCTTTACTGTACACCTCTTGATGTATCATTCTGTACTGCACCTTCTTTAGTGTGCCAGTCTGTATTCCCCCTTTCTTGATATGTCTTTCTATAGTCTTAAATCTTAAATATGGCACTCTTTACTGCCTTTGCCTGAATATGCCAGTCTGTGCTTCCTCTGTCTTAGCATGCCATTCATTGCTACTTCTGATATGCCAATCTCTACTGCCCCTTCCAAATATTCCCATGATTTAGCAGAGCACTTCCTCTGCCTGAATATACCAATCTGTGTTGCCCTGTGCTTTTGTGTGCCACTCTGTGCTGCCTATACCTTAATATGATAATTCTGTTCCTTCCTTCATATATCAGTCTGTAGTGCCCATTTTTTAACATACCACTCTATACTGCTCCTTCCTTAATGTGCCCGAGTATGTCTGTCTGCTCTTGCCCATGGCCTCTTGTGCCAGTCTCTGCTGCCTCTAATCTGTACTGTCCTTCCCTTATTGTGCCTATCTTACTATACCAGTCCATATTGTTCCCTTGTCTATCTCTATTGTTTCTTTATTAATATGCCAATCTATATTGCCCCTGCCTTAATTTGCCAGTCTGTGCTGGCTCTGAGGTCTTATGCCATACTTCACTGCCCTGTCCTAAACTAACAATGTCAGGCTGTGCTGCCCCTGCCCTGATATGCCACCCCATAAAACCCTCTTTAATATGCCACACTCCAATACCTCTGACCTAATGGGATTTTGCCAGTCTGCACTGAATCTTTTCTAACATGGGAGTCTGTGCCACCCTGCCCCATCATAGATCAAAAATAAAAAATGTAATCCAGTGTCACTCGTGTTTTGGTCCAGTTTTGCCATCCTGCTTCCCTGTATTGCCCCTTGCCTGATGCACATATGCCATTTTACATTTCAGCGAGCCCTTTTTCTTAAGTTGCCGGGCACTGCAGAGTGAAGTGCTTACTTTGTGTGGTTTGCATCCAGTGTTATGTCCACTGGTCTCACTGTCTGTCTGTCTGTCTTCCTGCAGAAGATCACCTGGGAGCCCACCGAAGAGAACATCAAGAAGTGCTTGCAGAGGGGGAAGAGGAAGGTGAGTCTGGCAGCTACCCATCCGTGTGCAGAAGCCTGGCATGGGCCATGCGGTGCCCCCACTGTGCCCCACCTGCAGCCTCCTCGCATGGCTGCTTTGTCACGGCATGTTGTAGTTGGATTTTAACGAAATGATTTTGTCAGAAGTGATTTATTAGCCATCGAGGTAATTGGATTTGCAATTAATTATTTCTGGTTGGCCGATCAGAATGTGCAAGTCCTGCTAATTCGGTAGAAAATTACACTTCCTAATTCTATTACCGTCGGCTCCGGCCTCTGGTGAGTAACCCTCTCTAGGTGGTGATGTGGGTGGCGTGAGAAGTGCTTGTGCAGGCACCCTGCCACACTCTGTGCCCTCCCTTCAGAAACGCCAGTGTGTGCAGCCTTTTGAGCTGAGTGAGTCACTGGCATCACGCTCTGCTTACGCACAAACACCTGCCAGGCTCCCTGGCACAACCTCCTGGCACACCTCTCAACTTATTACTGTTCTGGAAGCATTGGCACAACCTGCTTGGCGACCTGAAGCAACTGAAAGAAGCCAATGCTGCTTCACATCCACTCACACTGCTGCTTGGTGCCCTTGAAGTGCTGGCACAGCCCGCTTGTATTTGGCATATGCACAAGATACCCTGTTACCCTGTAAGCTGCCCTTGAACCACTGCCAAGACGTTGATGCCCTACAGCAGAAACCCCTTTATACAGTGGAATTGGAAAGAATTCGGACCCCTTCGGTTCCTACACACTTTACATTTTAAATGGATAAATTCCCATCAGTGTACACTCAGTAACCCATGACGACGATGACATGGTTTCAGAAAGGTCTGCAAATTTATTCAAAATCAAAAACTGAACTCTCATTCATAAAAGTATTTGGACCCTTCATTCGGTACTTTATAGAATCCCCTTTTCCAGCAATTCCAGCTTTGAGTCCTTTAAGGAGACGTCTCTACGAGCTTTGCACTCCAGGATTTGGGCAGTGCCATCTCATTCTTCTCCATGAGATTGGATGGGGAGCGTCTGCAGTCAGGACACTCCACAGATGGTATATGGGCTTTAAGTTTGGACCATTCGAGGACCCTCACTGCAGCGCTGACTGGGCTGTACGCTTCAGGTGATTGTGGTGCTCAAAAGTGAACCGTCGCCCCGGTCTGAGGTGGTCTGCACTCTGCAGCAGGTTGTCTTCAAAGACCTCTCTGCATTTGGCTGCATTTGTCCTTCTCTCTGTTCTGACCAGTCTCCCTGCCCCTGCAGTCCCCACCATTGTTTAATGTTGCCACCACCATGCTAACCATAGGGATGATGCTCTGTACTTGTAATATCTGACCAGCCCCCCCCTGTACCCCCATTGCATGATGTTGCCACCACCATGCCAACCGTAGGGATGATGCTCTGTACTTGTAATATCTGAGCAGTCCCCTGTCCCTGTACCCCCATTACATGATGTTGCCACCACCATGCCAACCGTAGGGATGATGGTCTGTACTTGTAATATCTGACCAGTCCCCTGTCCCTGTACCCCCATTACATGATGTTGCCACCACCATGCCAACCGTAGGGATGATGCTCTCTACTTGTAATATCTGAGCAGTCCCCTGTCCCTGTACCCCCATTGCATGACGTTGCCACCACCATGCCAACCGTAGGGATGATGCTCTGTACTTGTAATATTACTTCTATTTCACTATTCTATTGTATTGAGGATTACTTCTGCTCTCTTCTGTGTACAGTTGAACCTCGGGTCACGATTGTAATTCATTCCAAAACTCTGGTCGTGACCCGAACTAATTTCCCCCATTGGATTGTATGTAAATACAATTAATCCGTTCCGGATCGTACGAGCTGTATGTAAATATTTATTTTTTTAAAGATTTTTAAGCACAAAAACAGTTAATTATTCCATAGAATGCACAGTGTAATAGAAAACTAAATGTAAAAACATTGAATAACGCTAAGAAAACCTTGAACAGACAAAACTAACATTGCAGGAGTTCGCGCTACAGCCTTACGAACTGCTCGCTGTAAACACTTTTTTTTAATGAGTTTTAAACACGGGGAATGAAAATTTGAAAAATCCTTAATTTACACAAAAACTAACCATAAACAACCAAGAAAAGTAACCTTGCATGAGTCGAGTTCTGGCGTGAAGGAAGTGAGGAGGAAGAACTAGCCACTCATAGAAGGTTAGTTTTGCAGCAAATCGCCACGAATCTTCCTGGCTTTCTTGCATAACATCGCCTTGCAGTAACACGAACACCACGCTCATACTTTTCAATAATTTCTTTCTTCAATTCGATTTCATTTTTCTTTGAACCTTTCTTCTCACCAACACTACCACTCTTCACTTGCTTAGAGGCCATGGTTAATTGCAAAATGAATGCAAAAGCACACAAAATAGAGCACAGAGTTCACAGCGAATGCACGCACGTCTGACCGAGAACAATGCGCGGGGAGAGACTGAACACGTGCGGAAATCATCGGCGCATACGAACCGGAAGGGAAACTGCCGTGTTCGTCACCCGAGTGTGTGGTCGTGAACAGATGCAAAAGTTTGGTGAACTCTTTGGTCGTGACCCAGTATTTACGTGTTCCGAGACGTTCGTGACCCAAGGTTCCACTGTATTGTATTGTATTTGGCCCCCCCCCTCCTTTTTCAACACCCACTGCATGCCCAACCTACCCGGAAAGGGGGTCTCTCTTTGAACTGCCTTTCCCAAGGTTTCTTTGGGAGTTTTTCCTTGTCTTCTTAGAGAGCCAGGGCTTGGGAGCTGTCAAGAGACAGGACCTGTTAAAGCCCATTACGGCACTTATTGTGTGATTTTGGACCAAACAAAAATAAATTGTATTGTATGAGCTGTGCCCAATCTTTGCCACACATAATCCTTGGATTCATCAGACTCCGTGCTCTCCAAGCCTGCCATATGCTTTCCATTCAAGTGTGGCCCCCATCTGATTGATTGTCCTTCCCACGGGTTCTTCCATCTCTTCAGAAGTTCTGTTAGAGTTGCCACCTCCCTTCACTAAGCTCTTCCTGCCCGGGTACTCCGTTTGGCCAGGTGGACAACTCTAGGAAGTCCTGGTGATGCCAAACGTGTTCTGTTTCACCATCCTTGAAGCTAATGAGAACACTCGGCGCGTTACAAATGGTCACTTCTCTTTGGACCTCTTGGTTTTCTGTCCTGGCGTGCCGTGTGAATTGTTGGGACCTTCTCTACACGTGTGCCTTTCTAAGTCACTTCAGCTGACCACAGGCGGAGTCTAATCGAGTTCTAGAAACATCTCAAGGAGAATGAAAGCACCTGAGCACAATGTGGAGGCTCTGAATACGCCTAGGAAGGAGAGATTTCAAGTTTGGATTTTTTAATAAATTTGCAGACCTTTCTGAAAACTTGTGTTCACTTTTTCCTCATCTTCTTAGAGAGTCAAGGCTGGGGGGCTGTTAAAAGGCAGGACCTGTTAAAGCCCATTGCAGCACTTCTTGTGTGATTTTAGGCTATATAAAAATGAATTGTATTGTATCATAATGTACCTTCTCATTGCAGGTTATTGAGTTTAGATTGGTAGACAAAAATGGCAAATGTATCCATTTTCAAATGAATCTCCAACCCAGTAAAGTATACAGAAAGTGAAGGGGTCCGAGTGCTTTCTAAATCCACTGCATGTACCAAGTAGCTTTACGTTGGCCTCAGACATACCCCTCAGGCCTGTAGAATTGGGGGTACTTCTAGGGTACCTTATTGCCTACACCGTTGGACCCCCAGGACGCGGTCTCATGATTTTTCTTTTTCTTTTCCTGCCCTAGGAAGAGTGTCGGAACTTTGTGAAGGTCCTGCTGTCCTTTGACAATGGAACTCTGTTCGCCTGCGGGACGAATGCGTTCAGCTCAACTTGTATAAAACTTGGGGTGAGTTGCAGCCATCAGTGGGAGTTGGAGACCAGGCTCGTCAGAGACCCCCCTATTTCATTCTCAGTTCTTCTTCTCGGCTTGTTTTCCTTTCATTCTTCTCAACTTGACAACCGCCCTTTCCCAGTGACACTTTTTTGTCCTCTGCTGCCCCCTAGTGGTTTTAGTACCCTTTTCTGTTTCTCTTGTAGCAGGTGAGCTAGTGAGGGCGATTTATTTCTTTAATTTTTATTTTTCTTCCTCTATTTTCTGTTTATCGGTTCACCAGCCGGGCACCGTTTGCCTCTGGTAGTCAACATCTGCGCCTGAGTTGTGAAGCAGACGGCCAAGTGCTCCATTTTAACGCGTGTTTATGTGCTTTCAGGCAGACTCTCTGGAGCGGATCGGAGACCCAATCAGTGGAACCGCAAGATGCCCACAGGACGTCCAGTACAACAGCGTTGCCATACTTGCAGGTGATGTCAGGCGACCTGGGAGCTTGCTGTCTACATATACAGTAGTAGTTTTTTAACCTGATGGTTTATTTTTTTAATGTTCTGCACATCCAGATGGAAAGGCAGATGTTACCGCACTTTGGGTTGGTAAGTGGAGGATTTTAATTGTGTCGGGTACATACAAAGTCCAAAGAAAAGACGAGGTGCCAACCCGACCACCCCGTTTAATAACAAACCAACAAAATAAAAATGGCTCGGTCGATTGCGCAAGCTCAGAAAATAAAGCACAGGAATCGCATCCTCTGATGGCTCTCTGCTAACGGTCTATCTGTGTTTGAGGAGCTCCGTCCTGCAGGAGGCTCGGGTCAAAATTGAGCCGCGTCCTTCTGGAAGGGGGCGGGGCGTCGCAGAGCGATGAGGGCGGGGCCTTGCCGGAGCCGCGCGCACTCTGGCATTTTATGGTTCTTACTGAGATGTGTGGCTCGTTTGTAGAGCCCATTGCTTCACAAAGCACCACTTCATTCTGGGACTGGCTCTTTGCATATGAAGTTGTTTTTTCTTTGGGCTTTGAAAAACCTCCTAATATGCAGCTATAGAAAAAAAAATGTTTGGCAGGCTAACCTTGCAGGACAATAACAGATTAAGAAAACCTGGACTTAGCCTGTGCGGCGACACTGTGGCGCAGTGGTAACGAGACTGGGGTTCGCTTCTCGGGTCCTCCCTGGGTGGAGTTGGCATGTTCTCCCTGTGTCTGCGCGGGTTTCCTCCGGTTGCTCCGGTTTCCACCCACAGTCCAAAGACATGCAGGTTAGTTGCATTGGCAATCCTAAAGTGTCCCTAGTGTGTGTGGGTGTGTGTATGCCCTGCAGTGGGCTGGCGCCCTGCCCTGGGTTTGACATTGTGGGTTGGACATTGACTAACTGGACTTAGCCTGTGTTATTGTATACAGTGAGTCCATTTAATATCATGAGCTATTGGTTTTTACCATCTACTCGTGACTCTTTACTTGTGGTGCCGGTTACTGATCTAAATAAGTAAAAGGTTCTTTCTGGAACCTTCAGGTGGATTTGGGAACCTAAAATGATTCCCCTATGGCATCGATCACAGGAACCACTCTGGCACCTTAAGAGTGTGGGGAAGAGACAAGACTGTTGGTGACAGCGCCCCCTCTCGCCCCTGGGTGGTATCGCACACCTGAGCTGTGCTGATAAGGTGATCCACAGACACACATGTCAGACTAGAGTATAGCATATATGTGCCTGTTTCTAGTGTACATCTGTCTGCTTATGTCACTACAGACTGGAGAAGCCCACAGCTTTCCAAATTGTTTGGGGTCTTCCTGGTCTACAGAGAGAGCAAAAATGCAACCAGTTAGCTAACATAACTAAATCAGGGAAGGTGGCCTTTCTGTGGCAGACGGACTCCCATTTCCGCATTAGCAATTGAGACGATGGCCACCGTGGCTCATCTCAAACTGCTTGTCTTCATATTTGTAAGCGGATGAGTGTAGTCCCTTCAGGAAGGATTCGGACCCCTTCACTTTTTCACATGGTGTTTGATTGCAGCCTTGTGCTCTCCTCAGACAGCACACAGTATCCCAGAACGACCCAAGCAAAAACCAAGGATTGTGGGGATTTTTGCAAATTTATGAAAAGTAAAAACTCAAATCACACACCGACTACTTGCCATTTGGCTCAGAAGCATTCCCATTCTGTGACCATTTGAATTGACTGGACTGATTAGTGCAGCCGCAACACACTTAGTAGAAGGGTCCTACAAGTGACAAAAATCAGGCCATGAGGTCGAAGAAGCTGCCTACTGAGCCTTTTCTGGATGTAAATCCTCCCTTTTTTTATTAGGATTCCTTTCTCGCCCATCTCTCTACATGCCAGTGGTTTATGGTAATCCCTTCCCTTGTGAGGTGTTTTTCATTATATTCTGGGATTTTGTTAATTTATTTCTGAAAATTTGAAGGCAAAGCTCACTTGGCCCAGCCCGACCAGTACAAATTCCAGAATGTTCCTTATCGGGGCAGGCTATTTCGGTTTCCGGCCTGCTTTGTGGTTATATTTTGGAAACCTCCCACCACTTTGAGTATTTACATTTTTTTTGTTTTTTTGTGCCGCAGTCACAGCAGGTACAGGTCGGCCTTTTATTTCCTTCTCTTTCCTTTCCTTTGTGGCTCGGATTGTTGTCAGGCAGGCCTGGTAGATCCCAGAGTGTGGCGTGTTAACAAAAGCCTGCTAATTCTCAATCCACACAATACTTAAGTTTGTTGTCGAGCCATTTTTGTCCGTCCTGAGAGTGGCCTAACATTTCATTAGTGATTGATCCTTGTCTCTCTTGATTTTCTTCTACACCCCTTTGTTCTTCAAGAAAAGGGTTATTATAGGCAGCCGACGGTAAACCACTCTGCCACTGCAGCCGTGACAATCTTGTGTGGCACGTAATTAGAAGATAATTTCAGGGACCTTTTGTGTCCTTTCCTATTGAAGGAAGGCAATTTACTCGAAATGCCAGCTCTTCACACATCTCCCTGGAATTTATTTATTTTTGCATTTGTTATTTTGGCCCTCAGAGCCTGCTGTTAAATGCTTACATGTATAATAATCAAATGCTGCATATCCCTCCATATTTTTTCCTCTGCCAGTTTTTAATTGACAGTTTAGGGTACAAAACGGGGAGCAGCCCAAGATCACTCGTCCCACGCCCACCCAGTGTCCTCCCCTTCTTGGAGTTTTTTTCCTCTTGTTTGTCACGTTGAAGGATATCAGATCTTCATCCATCTGCCCCTCCATCCCATTTTGAAATGAACTTAATTTCAGTTCAGGGTTGGTGGAGGCCTGGGTTCAGATTTAGAAACTTTGCGTATGCACAGAAAGGGGGCCCAAAATGCGAGAAACGTTCCATGCAAAGGTGGGATCTTTAAAAGACAGTTTGCCAGGGGGGAACAGTGATGACAACTCCGACCCAGGACAGAGAAACTGGGAAATGGCGACACCTGTGGTCAGGTAGGGAATTACAGCCAAACCTGCTGAGTAACTATCCATCTATTATCCAACTCCCTGTATCCTAACACAGGGTCATGGGGTCTGCTGGAGCCAATCCCAGCTTACACAGGGCGCAAGGCAGGAACAAACCCTGGGCAGGGCACCAGTTGTGGATAATAATTCAAATCACTGCAGTTTTATGTCCAATCAGCAAAACTAAATATGGCACGCACATTCATTAAAGATATTAGCCAGATTGTGGAAAGTCAATAATAAAAGTGTCTGCAAACATTATATTGGTGACATGCAGAGAGACAACAACAGGCACGGGCCAATCGCAGGTATCAACCCCGTGTGTGAGGCAGAGCGCAGTCGGAGGTGAGGGGAGGATCGTTGCTGCCACACCTCACATTTCTCCCTAGGAAATGCGCCAATTTAGGTATTGCGACTATAAAAATAAAATTATTGAAGGCAAACAGAAATCAAATATATAGCACAGACCAGCTGACACATTTATGTTGTGTTATCATTATTTGTTGTTTTGTTTTTTTTTAATATTCATAATGACAGGTGAGGCTCTGCCTCCCCTGACCGCATGTCCCCGTTTCATACATTAACATAAAAATGACTACTGATGCTATAGAATAGCTAGAACAATATCGAAAAAATTGCAAAAAACCACGATCAGATAATACACTTTTGGGGTTATGTTCAAAGAGTAATGAATTTACCATTTTAAGTTTGGTATGTGTCTAGCAGCAGCAGCACCTCCCGATTGGGTGTATGGAAAATCGCGTGCCAACGCCTGCTCGAGCACTTTTAAAACGCATGCTGATTAGCTCCAACTATTTAAAAACACCCATTTCAAAGATCGAATCCTCAAACTGTTGCTCGAGAAATTTAAAAACATGGCCTAAATAAAAGCAAACAAAAGAAATATATTGGAAAACGGAGAGAGAGGGAAAACATACAAACTTTTCATATTAATGAGTGAATACAAACCTGCACGCTAAAAACACACAGGATTGATGAGAGACGACTGGACTTCTCACGTTTCTTGGGTTGCCAGACGTCCTTTATGTACGGGACCTGTCCCATATTTGATAATTGTGTCCCCTGACCTTTCAGGGACACCCATATGTCCCGTATTTAGTTGATTTTCAAATTTCGTAATAAAAATATATTTTTACTACCTTCTTACGGTACTTAGTTGTAACTTTATAAGTTATTATACTTTCTTTTCTCCGATTCTCTTGATGAAAATAACCCAAATGTAACGAGGAAACGAGTGCTTGCTGCCTGTTTGCAGCTTGTTCAGTTGCTCTGGTTGGCTGAGGACGGCGACACTCTGACCGTTTGGCTCTCCAGCCGCGCTGCTCTGCAGTTCTGGATCAGCATTGCAACATGCAGGGTCAACAAAGTGTGTTCTTGCTACCTGGCACGGCCCACTTTTCTTCTAACTGCATGTATTAAATAATAATAATAATATTTCTCCGTTGTCTCTATTAAATAAATATTTCCAAATGATTTCGCTTTTACAGAATTTTTTTTTACCTTATATTAAATTATTTTCAAATGATTTTACTTTTGCTTTCCTCATAACCCATTAAAATCCTTGCATTATGTTTTTAACTTATGTCTCTACTTTTATATAATATATTGGTCTGGGTGTTTATGGGGCATGTATAAATTTATATTTATATATATATATATATATATATATATATATATATATATATATATATATATATATATATATATATATATATGTGTGTGTGTGTGTATATATATATATCTGTGTGTATATAAACTGCTCAAAAAAATTAAAGGAACACTTTGAAAACACATCAGATCTCAATGGGAAAAAGAAATCCTCCTGGATATCTATACTGATATAGACTGGGTAATGTGTTAGGAGCGAAAGGATGCCACATCGTTTGATGGAAATGAAAATGATCAACCTACAGAGCCCTGAATTCAAAGACGCCCAAAAATCAGAGTGAAAAATTAGGTGGCAGGCTAGTCCATTTTGCCAAAATGTAATTGCAGCAACTCCAAATTGTACGCAGCACTTTGTATAGCCCCTGTGTTCTTGTATACATGCCTGACAACATTGGTGCATGCTTCTAATGAGACGACAGATGGTGTTGTGGGGGATCTCCTCCCAGATCTGGACCAGGACATCACTGAGCTCCTGGACAGTCTGAGGTGCAACCTGGTGGCATTGGATGGACCAAAACATAATGTCCCAGAGGTGTTCTATTGGATTTAGGTCAGGAAAGTGTGGTGGCCAGTCAATGGTATCAATTCCTTCATCCTCCAGGAACTGCCTGCATACTCTCACCACATGAGGCCAGGAATTGTCGTGCACCAGGAGCCACTGTACCAGCATAGGGTCTGACAATGGGTCCAAGGATTTCATCCTGATACCTAATGGCAGCCAAGGTGCCTTTGTCAAGCCTGTAGCGGTCTGTGTGACCCTCCATGGATATGCCTCCCCAGACAATCATTAACCCACCACCAAACTGCTCATGCTGAATGATGTTACAGGCAGCATAATGTTCTCCATGGCTTCTCCAGACCCTTTCACTTCTGTCACGTGCTCAGGGTGAACCTGCTCTCATCTGTAAAAGCACAGGGCACCAGTGGTGCATCTGCCAATTCTGGTATTCTATGGCGAATGCCAATCGAGCTGCATGCTGCTGGGCAGTGAGATCAGGGCCCATTAGAGCACATGGGGCCCTTGGGTCACCCTCAAGTCTGTTTCTGATTGTTTGGTCA
>NC_053163.1:144967700-145043232 GCF_016835505.1 Polypterus senegalus | reverse complement strand
TCCAAAACGATCTGCTACTGCTTCAGGGGCCGTGCCTGCGCAAGCGGAAGATGTTAACGATTGCGAAAAGGTAAACGTTTTGGATTTGTTGAAGGCTACGATTCTTTTTATTTAAAAAGTAGGAAAGGAATATAAGATCTACGGCCGCAGTGTCCTTTTAACCAGGGTGCAAAATGAGTTGTAAGTGGATGTAATAAGGCGGTAGTCTGGATGGAATCTGCTTTAGGGATTTGCATTGAAGACTGCCAGAAGAAGAACAACGGTAGTGCTACACAATCGCCTGAAGTGGCTACTTTGGAAAAACTGTAACGCTCTCCTTTGTTGTGCAGTAAAGTTAAACTCATCGTTATCGGACAAGTCATTGTGTCATTGTTGGTGAGTAACCATAGTTAATTTTCTACTTACAGTACTTAGTACATGTACGTACGTTTAGTGTCACTGTTCACACATTTACTGTATACTATTTTTCTTGCGTTGTACGTATTTATTGCTGGTGGCCTGTCTATCGTAATGGCTGTAACATATGTGATATCGGAGACACTCAATATCTTTAAAATAATATTTAGGTTTTACTGTTTATAAACAGTGTGTTTATATACATAATTTCAATGAATCTTACCTAATATCTAAGAGAATACAAAGGGATTATGCTGTATAACTCAGAGCTCAGAGAGAGTTTATAAGGGCTTAAAATATATAAAAATAACCATACAAACATATGGTTTCAACTTCGCGGATTTTCACCTATCTACCGATCGAGGAGGGACTACTGTATATGAACAATTTAATCTGTTGTAGTACCGGCGTTAATTAGCGTCACACCTCATAACTTGCATACACCACGTGTTTGGCTGTAACGCCAGAAGCGCGGTGGACGCTGTCAGGGTAGGTTGTGGTTTCTATTTCTTTTATTTCATTTTATTGATTATTTAATAGGCAGAGGGGAGAAGACGTTAATGTGAGGCTTTGTCTATTTCTTTACTTATGTTTTGAAAAGATTTTCGGGAACAGGAAAAATAATAGCAAAGGGGACAGAACAGAGGGGGGTAAGCAGGAATTCTGAGAGGGGACGGACTGGGGCTTTTCTACGGGGCGGCTATACAGCCAAAAAGAACGCGGACACGGACACCACGCCGGGCTTTTATTATATAGATAGTCACTTTCAAATAAAGAACGATAACACTAATAATTTGCACACCTAAAATGTACATTTTTGAAATAAATACTGAGTTCAGTAATGAAGGGAACTGAAAGCCAGAATCTTGTGCAAACAGACAGAATGCATTTTATAACTGTATATAAATCATTTAGTTTATACAGTATGTGCCTGCTCTTTAAATTATATATAGGGCCCTCCATAATGTTTCGGGCAAAGTCATATTATTCCTTGATTTCCCCCTCTGCTCTACAGCTTAAAATTACAAACCAAACAATTTAAGCGTGATTAAAGTGCACATTGCAAACTTCAATTTAAAAGTACTAGGGGACTTTGCCCACCAACCCCCTGACCTGCGCTACACACCAGCCACTTTGCGTCTCTGCCACGGACGTATGTGGATTTCACTTTCATCAAACAACAAAATCTCGTGGATATGTCTGTTTATTGGGATGAAACACAGGTTTTCCTTGATGGCAACACAAATTAGATGATCTACAAGTCTCCGACTTAAAGTTTAAAGCTGAACAATAACTACATACTTCTGTCATATCACCTAATTTCCCCTTGGGATTAATAAAGTATTCATCTATGTATGTATGTAATCCAATCAGCTATATCCTAACTACAGGGTCACGGGGGGTCTGCTGGAGCCAATCCCAGCCATCACAGGGCGCAAGGCGGGAAACAAACCCTGGGCAGGGCGCCAGCCCACCGCAGATCACCTATGTCCATATATTTGATCTCTTTTCACAGTTCTGTTATTTCACCGAGTAATAATTTCCATTTGTTAGCGCTAATGCGATCTTTACTATCAGGTTTTGAGACTTCTAACAGGTAGATCTGTAACCTGCTATGCATGTGTATCGCGGCAATGTTTTTGAAACCCTTTACACTGTTATACTTTGTCTTCTACTCTTTGTCTTTTACTTCCTACCCCGCATGGAGCTGAGTGTGCAGGAACTGTGTCTGACAATAGCATTCACACAAATGAGAAGTGATTGGACTGTGGCTGTGGTTGTAAATGTCTGAGAGAGATGTGGGACTTAGCAAAAAGTCTCATCTCGCGGGACTTGAAATGAACTCTTGCGAGAGTTATCTCAGAGAAAGTCTCATCCCAGGATTTCCTTTTATAATAGAGAGATTTGCAT
Source organism: Polypterus senegalus (assembly GCF_016835505.1). Lineage (NCBI taxonomy): Eukaryota > Metazoa > Chordata > Cladistia > Polypteriformes > Polypteridae > Polypterus > Polypterus senegalus. The sequence continues at coordinate 145,040,925 of NC_053163.1, read as the reverse complement.
GCATTTCTGTTGGAAAAAGTATTGCCATTTCTGTATAGTGTGACCAAAATGTTTGCTGATACCCTTAAATAAAAGTCTGCAATGTGCTCTTTAATCACGATGTCATTTTATACTGTGGAGCAGAAGGGGAAGTCGAGGACAAATGGGTCTTTGTCCCAAACATTATAGAGGGCATGTAAATATTTATTATAGGCAGTAATTTTATTTATTACTGTAGTAACTGCCATCCAATCAAAATCAAATGGTTTTTGTTTGACTTTGTTTTTATATCAAAGGGCTCAACATTGTGTTGTAAGAGAGAAAACATTTATAAATGTAGGGTAACTGCAAAGTTGTCCATCACTAAAAGCAGAAATACTGCGAGAGATTTTTCACTCAACAGAATAAAGTAAGAAGCCATTCAGTCAGTCATTGTCCAACCCGCTATATCCTAACACAGGGTCACGGCTAGTAGAACGGCAGCTGCTTTTCACCAAGTTATATATTACCTTTTCAGCCTTATTTTTGTAAAATTAATTTAATTAGTCATAGTATAACACTCCAGCTGTAGTTCATTTTAATTTTAATAATGAGTCAGCATTTTCTTTCATATCTAAAAATGAGTGGTTATGCCTTGGCACTCCTTCTCCTTGTAGAATGCCCTTTACTGAATGAAGCTAAACAAAGCTGCTGTTGTTCAGATTGTTTCCCAAAGGACCTCAGTAAAATGTAAAGCTACTATTTTTTTAAAGTTTTACTGCTGTTAATATTTTGTGCTTGAATTGGGCCTGTACTCACCAGCACTTTTAACCATTGAATACTGAAACATTATTTTCCGTAGTCCCACTGAAGTTTATATAATGTGCCAGCACACTATTTTTCACTGATTCAGTAATATCCGTATTTTAGACTAGAAGAATAAGACTTGCATAATGCAAATGCCATGATTGATCTGATATGCCAAGACAATAACATATGCCTGCGATAAAGTGGAATCGTACTCCTGTGTCTCCACCAAAATGTTCTTGCTGTATTGTCCAAGTCCCATTTTGAGTTACTAGGATTGCTGAAAGAAAACCACCACCATCCTATTTTAATTTAACACTTTGTCCTTCCAAATCTGCACAAAGTGCTACAGCAACAACAAGCGACAGTTTGACTTGGATGTAGAAACCCGGGCAATCTCCTCTCGGTTCATGAATGTCTAGTGCAGAAATGTACAAAAACAAACATATTTAGCATTTTTAAAACTAGATGTGGAGGTTAGTATCTGTAATCTTGGAATTGGGGCAATAATATTTTACTGTAGGTATTTGTGACACAGGGCAAGCAGAGAGAGCATAGGTTACGGTTCTGATTTCCAGTTCAAACATTGATAATTTTGAAAGAGATCTAAACCAATGGGAATATCAACATGTAGTCCATCATAATACACTTGTGTAACTCTTTCATTATTCTGCCTCACCCTTAGTGACTAGGCTGGACAATCTAGTAGAGCGGGTCTGTTGGAGGCCACGTGCAAGACTAAGAAAATAAAGACACTCCACTGTTAAGTAACGTTAATCTTATTTGCAGAAAAGCATTGACACCTTGATTTAACTGCATGGCATTGTGATTAGTATATAGATAAGGGTCATTTTATAGGTCCTTTGTCAATATGGGACAGTTGAGCAGCTGGTAAAGTATTAAAATAGTTCTGAGTTGGCATGCTAAAACAATATAAAGACAGCCTTTCTCCCCTGCTGCCTATAAAAAAAAAAACTTTCTGTGTTTCGTCTTGAGCAGACCAAGTAGGGGCCATGCATGCAGTGTTAAGGTATGTTCTCCATGGAGTTTTAAGATATTGCTTTCAAACCTGCTAATGAAGGTGATTATAAGCTTTTTAAATCTGAAAAGAATACCCAGTTGGAATGCCTGGAAGGATGAGGAGAAAGACAGTACCTCTTCCGGGCCATGAGAGGGCAGCCGCCCTGGTTCACATGGGGAAAACGGGATCAGAGCGTAGAAGTTCAACCCTGTTGGAGGCTGTGGCCACCACCAGGGGGCACCCAGAGGATTACAGAGCCTGGGATTGCAGCACTTCAGCCACACCCGGAAGTGCTGCTGGAAGATCATCACGAAGCACCTGGAGCACATCCGGGGTGTTATAAAAGGGGCCGCCTCACTCCATTAAGCGAGCCAGAATCTGGAGCTTGTGAGTGGAGGAGTGAGGGTGGCAGAGGAGAATGAAACGAAGGAATTGTGAGCTAATTATAGCTGTTTAGCACATTGTGTGCTGCTGTAAGAAAAGAAGAATATTAAACGTGTTCGTTATGGGCATCTGGTGTCATGTCTGTCTGTGTTAAGGGGCTGAACTTCCATAAACCATATAAACTAACCAGAAATTTGCAATTCTATCCTCTCTCTCTCTCTCTCTCTCTCTATCTCTTGCCAGAAAGTGCTGTTCAGTCCTGGTTTTTTTTTTTTCTTTCTTCCCCATTCTTTATGCATTAGCTCAAAATTGTACACGTGACGCATTGTTCTGAACAGTCAATACATAGATGGAGTAAATTATTTTTTTGATTTTGCACCATAAGGTATGTTTTTCTGTAAATATCAAGGGGTTTAATTGTCGATGGAAAGAGAAATTTAAGGTGGTATTGGCTTATTTTAAAGCCGATGTTCACTTTCACTTTGTTTTGTCAGATTTGCCGTCTGCACTTGGTGATCTTGTTGCTGGACCAACGATAACTTTAAATGACTGAAGATTGCTGAGCATGTCACAGTTATCCACTGCCTTGCCTCTCTTTTTCTGTCATTCAGTAACATGCTACTTGATGGAGCCAGTTCTGTACGAAGGCATGCAGTCTCGGCCCTTTCTTTCTTTTTTTATTTTGTCATGGTACGTAAAACCCAGCTTCTGCTTTGCCTTTGAGATCCAAAGCCCCCATATTCCTTATTCCTTGTCCTTTCATTATAAGAATTGTACTTCCGAATGAGCATTTATTGGTTGTCGGCTCTCATGCGTACAGAGCCCACCCATACGACGAAAGACAAAATCGAACCTGTTTGATGTTATCCAAGCGAGTCACTAACTAGGTGGATTGAGTCGCTGGGCATGTCACATTTTGTGGCTCGCGACACAGGAGCACACAGCTGAATGTTTCTGGCTCGCTAAGATTAAGTAATGAAGTCTATGATTCTGAAAATTGCTGGGCCTTAATGAAGAGCAAAATGAATTTTGACTGATGGTTCAAACATTCAGCTGGTTGTCAAATCTCTTTATTACTGTGTTCTTCAGTGTAGCATCAGTGAGGAATCTGCATCACCATATTATCATTTAAAGGTAATATAGATGATTATTTAATAATTAGCTAAACAACATACAATATCCTTACTGAACTAAACATTGGGGAAGCATGGACTTGCCAAGGCACACTAAAAGCTGAATGTCTGTGGCTGTGGTCTGCAAGTGTGTTGTTTTACCGTCCATCCTTTTTTTTTTCCTTAGTCTGTGCAACCTGTCTGGTAATATCCTTTAAGTGCTACATCAATATTTTACACTAATTTATATACAGTAATGTTAGACTATCAGGTACTTTAGAGTTGTTGAGTTAAACATTTACAGGACTTTCACAACAGAATGTAAGTTAGCAGTTTTCCATTGGAGCCAAGTAGCATACATCTGGGCAGCAGTTTGAGTCACAAGGGACACTCACTCACACACACACGCGTGTTCACTAGTCTCCTAGCATTCCCACACAGTGTCATTAAAACAATGCAGGTAAGTCGGGTTTGGCAAGGAATTTAGATGAATCACAGGATGTGCTCATTTGCAACCTTTGGCTTTTACATGCTACAAAATTTGCCGAGACCAAGTGCCATTTTTCAAAATCCTGAAGAAATGGTTGATGTTCTTTTTATATAACAACATTTCATTAACTTCACTTGGAAGTTTGATTTTATTAAGATGCTCTTAGATGGCTCACAGATCCTTTATCTGCCACTCATTTTCATTAGTGGGTGTGTTTTGCTTTTGCTGCCTTTGAGTCATTAAGTCATAAGGTGAGTTGACTTTGGGTCAAGTGAGTGTTCACATTTGTGATCAGCTGGCCCTGGGAAGTTCCATAGGTCTACTTAAATAAAGTAAAGAAGAAACTTTGATGGGTAAATAAAGCCTGAACAATGGCTTGTTTAATTTTCCTATTCCTCCTTCTCTTTATTTGTCTTTTTCTAATGCCTTTTGTTAATTTTTCATTTTATATTAGTTTTAATTGTGAACAATAGATTTCCAAGCTTTTCTGTCAGCAATGATGGCCATCCTTAGGCGTCATAGCTGGAGACATACAAGAATGTAACTAGGAGAGCATAATAGCAGGATGTACCATGAATGTAATACATCTCTAGAAATATATTGCTAGCTGTTAGAGAAAAACTATTAAGAAGTGACTTGCTTATGACCACATGCTAAACCAGACATATAATGTCTATCAGTAAGCCCTGTGATTTGTAGCTGAGCTCCTTTGTCTCTTCTCGTACATACTCTTGTGGCTTTGCACGTTCTATAAGTTATGGTATATACAGTACTTGACTTTTCCACATGACATCTTTGAAGAAAAGCGTTAAAGGATAACAGTTTTACAAATATGTTGCTAGTCTATTGTCCTGTACCCGATCCAGCAACCCTGTACTGGATTTATTTCCGTAACAGAATAGTTACGATACCAAACTTTTAAAACTTTGATACAATTCCAAGAAAAGTAACACCATTTTCGATCCTCCAATACAGTACATTATGCAACTCAAATTAAAAAAAAAAAAAGTATTTAAATAAATTACATTCTGTATGCCTTAAAGCATTAACATTTCTGAAAACAAATAACTAACAACCCAATTGTGTTTCACTCACTCAGAATATGGAACCAATATAGGAAGCATTTTAAGATAAGCTTTTATCTGTGGCACCTCTGCATGAGAACCAGCTTTTTCAACCCTCGCAAAAATATGCAGTTTATAATGTCTGGAAAACATTTGGAATTAAATCACCTAGAGATCTGTACATAGACAATGTCTTTGCATCCTACAAACAATTACACTCCAAATGTAACTTTCCAGCAACACATTTCTTTCACTACCTTCAAATTAGACACTTTGTTAAACAGAACCTACCTAATTTTCCTTACCTCCCACCTCCCTCTATGCTGGAAAAAATATTGCTCATTTTCGAGGACTTGGACAGCATTTCTGCAATATATAAAACCATTTTCCAGTCCCTCCCTTTCAAAGATCCAAGAGGACAGTGGGAAAAGGATCTCTCACGCAACATTTCAGAAAAGGAGTGGAAGGCAGCAATGCAAAGAATTCACTCGAGCTCCACATGCGCAAAGCATACAATTATTCAACTCCAAATTATATATCGAGCACATCTGTCTCGTTTAAAATTGTCCAAAATGTTTCCAGGGTAAGATCCAACCTGCGAACGCTGCAATCAAGTTCTAGCCTCACTGGGTCACATGTTTTGGGCCTGCATCAAATTAACAGCATTCTGGACCAAATTTTTAAAAGCCTTTGAGACAGCCTTGGTGTCACAATCCCTCCTAATCCACTAACAGCTGTGTTTGGTGGGCTCACAGAGGGGCTTAAAGTGGAGAAGGACAAACTGTGATTGCCTTTACTACACTATGGGCACGTAGACTTATCTTGCTCAACTGGAAGAATCCTAACTCTCCTATTTTAAGTCAGTGGGTACCTGATGTTATATACTATTAAAAACTGGAAAATATCAAATTCTCACTTAGAGGGTCTGTGCAGAAATTTTTAAAAAACCTGGCAGGATCGAATCAATAACATTTTAGATTAAGCTTTTTAAAGCACCGAGGAAGCAGATTGTCTTCCCATTTCTTTTTCTTCTCCATTTATCTTTATTCTTCATATCTTCAAGTAGTCCAATCTTTTATATTACATTAGAATTAGAGTGCCTTTCATTGTCATTGCACAAATGTACAACAAAATTTTAATGCGTCCCCTGCACATTGAGTGCCTTTGTATGCATACGTTTTTACAAGGTGGAAAAATACACTCACCTAAAGGATTATTAGGAACACCATACTAATACGGTGTTTGACCCCCTTTCGCCTTCAGAACTGCCTTAATTCTACGTGGCATTGATTCAACAAGGTGCTGAAAGCATTCTTTAGAAATGTTGGCCCATATTGATAGGATAGCATCTTGCAGTTGATGGAGATTTGTGGGATGCACATCCAGGGCGCGAAGCTCCCGTTCCACCACATCCCAAAGATGCTCTATTGGGTTGAGATCTGGTGACTGTGGGGGCCATTTTAGTACAGTGAACTCATTGTCATGTTCAAGAAACCAGTTTGAAATGATTCGAGCTTTGTGACATGGTGCATTATCCTGCTGGACGTAACCATCAGAGGATGGGTACATGGTGGTCATGAAGGGATGGACATGGTCAGAAACAATGCTCAGGTAGCCCGTGGCATTTAAACGATGCCCAATTGGCACTAAGGGGCCTAAAGTGTGCCAAGAAAACATCCCCACACCATTACACCACCACCACCAGCCTGCACAGTGGTAACAAGGCATGATGGATCCATGTTCTCATTCTGTTTACGCCAAATTCTGACTCCACCATTTGAATGTCTCAACAGAAATCGAGACTCATCAGACCAGGCAACATTTTTCCAGTCTTCAACTGTCCAATTTTGGTGAGCTCGTGCAAATTGTAGCCTTTTTTTTCCTATTTGTAGTGGAGATGAGTGGTACCCTTGTGGGGTCTTCTGCTGTTGTAGCCCATCCGCCTCAAGGTTGTGCGTGTTGTGGCTTCACAAATGCTTTGCTGCATACCTCGGTTGTAACGAGTGGTTATTTCAGTCAAAGTTGCTCTTCTATCAGCTTGAATCAGTCGGCCCATTCTCCTCTGACCTCTAGCATCAACAAGGCATTTTCACCCACAGGACTGCCGCATACTGGATGTTTTTCCCTTTTCACACCATTCTTTGTAAACCCTAGAAATGGTTGTGCGTGAAAATCCCAGTAACTGAGCAGATTGTGAAATACTCAGACCGGCCCGTCTGGCACCAACAACCATGCCACGCTCAGAATTGCTTAAATCACCTTTCTTTCCCATTCTGACATTCAGTTTGGAGTTCAGGAGATTGTCTTGACCAGGACCACACCCCTAAATGCATTGAAGCAACTGCCATGTAATTGGTTGATTAGATAATTGCATTAATGAGAAATTGAACAGGTGTTCCTAATAATCCTTTAGGTGAGTGTATATACAGCATGTTAAATAGTGGAGTCGTTCCACTGATTGCAATAAGTGTCCGATATACTGTATTGCACTTTTGTCCCATTGATGCCATGGGTGACCCCGAAAGACATAAGATCAAAACCTTGCACTTAGATGCAGTAATTTGATAAAATTTCTCTTTTAGTACTCTGGTTGAAGCTTTTCAGTAGTCTGGAAGTGTGTGCCTTATTAGTACTAAGATGCCTTTCAGTTGGCTACGGAGTGTAAAGGTGGTGGTCTGGATGAGATTTTCTTGGCTCGTCATAAGCATAACTTTCTGTAGATATCCTTTAGTGAATGTAACTGGGTATTGGTTATTTTTGGCGCTGATTTCATAACTCTCTCAAGAGTCTTCTTGTCAACCTTGGAGTAGCCAGCATACCATACCTGGATGCCACAGGTGAGTGTATGCTTTCATCAACTACTGTAACTCCCCATTGACATGTGCCCCTTCTAATCTATCATTGAAGCTCTAGCTGGTTCAGGACTCGTCTCCTCCAAGAGTCCTTACACAGACCCACAACAGCAAGCATGCAACACCCATCCTGCTCCACTTTCACTGGCTTCTCATGTGTTACAGGATAGAGTATAAAATTTTATTAATATCCTATAAAACTTTAAATGGCCTTGCATTACTAATCTGCGCTCTATGGGTGACAGAGAACTCATTTCTGTATTGTCCAGACTTTGGAACAAAATTTCTAAGTTAAGAGATCAGCCGACTCCATTCATTTCTTCTTAAAACAAATTATAACTCATTTGTTAAGAAAAACATTTAACTTGCCCTTCTTTCAGATTAACCTCTTTGTCCAGATGCCCAGTAAGGTTTATGGTAGTGTACCACAAATTGTTATTTGTGCAGGGTTTTCTCATGGTATTCATATTTTTCTACTTAATTTTGGTTTTAAAGCTCAAGTGAGGGTGCTGTGCCTGTGAACATAGGTGTTGCTTCGCTAGACGCAAGAAAGGAAGCGAGAGAGAAGCAGGAGTGGGGTCCTTGAATCCAAGACAAACCTGGACTGACACCATCCGTTTAAAGTAACCAGTCCTCCGCAAGCTACTCCATTGTAATAAGCATTTGCATCTACAGACTTTGAAAGGGTCTGCTTACCTGGAGCAGGGATTCCTCACTCCCTCACTCTCCAAAATTCTTTAAATAAACATTCACATCTATAGACTTTAAAGGGGGACTGCATACAACTGACGAAAAAGACAAAAAAAATAATATTTGAGTGAAAGATGTAAACAAATGAAAATCAAATTTCAGTCAAACTGTTTTTGAGATTTTGAGGTGTCTTGTTTTTCTGTCGTGGTAGTTTTCACCTCTAAATATTTATATACAGGTAGTCGAACTACACAGCTGAAAGAGGAATACGTCTCATTAAAAAGTACAAGGACATACTCGCAAATAAAGAGGAGCAGAAACCATTTATTCTTTGACTGGTCACAAACCGTCATAAGAATTTTCCAGCTTTATCAGAGACATTGCAATGTTGTAGACCTACAATTTTGGAACAGTTATCTGCTGTTTAGTTCAGATGGCATTTAAAACTGTCGAATGGAGTGACCTGTAAATGTTTGTTATAAATCTGATTGAATTAACCTGTTTTGTTGGACCACTAAAAACAAATATATAGCCATCTCATAGTAGTGAAACAGCGAAGACAGCCCCACCCAGCACCCCACTTCTGACGTAACATTTCCGCCTTCCCTTAGCACGCAGTTGTCTCCTGCAAGCAAACTATGATTCTTAGCGTGATGAGGGAATGTTCAAGCAAATTATAGAAAAAAACCTGATTTAAATCCGTTAATTAGTTCTCTTGTTCGCTAGCTAAGTGGAGTTAAGGTCCGCCCCTTCCCATCGACCCGCAGCCGTTCTCTCAGATTAGCACATAAAATTGGTACCGCAAGCGAACTATGATACTTAGCGCAATGAGAGAGGTCACAAAATGAACCGGAATGTTCAAGCAAATGAATAAAAAAAGATCTAAATCTGTTAAGTAGTTCTCTTGTGAAAAGTGGACAGACTGAAGTTGGATTTTATGTAGTACTTGGGGCTCATGTTGTGAAGGGGGGGCAGTTGAACGCACACTAAAGAGATGCTGTCAGATCATCTGCTGCTGCTGGTGAGCTGCGTGTTCTTTTTGTTGCGCAGCACGTCGATCATTTAAAAGCCTGTGCAGCAGCTGTCCTTTTGCCACTTCATGTCTCTGCCGCTCGTGTTGTGAAGGTGGGGTTGAACGCACGCTAAGGAGTTGCAGTTGGATCATCTGCTGGCGAGCTACGTTTTCTGCTTGTAGCTCTTTGCGTTGATCATTTCAAAGCCTGTACAGCAGCTGTCCTTTTGCCACTTTGAGTCTCTGCTGCTCGCATTGTGAAAGGGTGGGGGGGAGAAGCTGAACGCATGCTAAGGAGAAGCGGTCAGATCATCTGCTGGCTTCCTGCTGCTGGCAAGTTGTGTGTTCTGCTTGTTACTTGTCATTGTTTTAAGAGCTGGGAGCACATGATGTCTGTCTGCCAAAAGCATTCCAACAGCTGCTTGGTTAGATGTCTGTGAACTTGTTTTAAATGTTGTCTCACTGCTTTGTCTCATGTGACGTTAAAGTGTCTCTTGCGGGACGTCAAATTGTCTTCCAAGAAGATCACGTCTTGTCTCCCAAGTCTACCACCCATGATTTTTTTTTTTATAATAGAGAGATGTATATATATGTGTGTGTGTGTGTGTATATGTGTGTGTGTGTGTATATATATATATATATATATATATATAATATATATATATATATATATATATATACACTGCTCAAAAAATTAAAGGAACAATTTGAAAACACATCAGATCTCAATGGGAAAAGAAATCCTCCTGAATATCTATACTGATATAGACTGGGTAATGTGTTAGGAACGAAAGGATGCCACATCGCTTGATGGAAATGAAAATGATCAACCTACAGAGCCCTGAATTCAAAGACGCCCAAAAATCAGAGTGAAAAAATTATGTGGCAGGCTAGTCCATTTTGCCAAAATGTAATTGCAGCAACTCAAAATTGTACGCAGCACTTTGTATGGCCCCTGTGTTCTTGTATACATGCCTGACAACATCGGTGCATGCTTCTAATGAGATGACAGATGGTGTTGTGGGGGATCTCCTCCCAGATCTGGACCAGGGCATCACTGAGCTCCTGGACAGTCTGAGGTGCAACCTGGTGGCATTGGATGGACCAAAACATAATGTCCCAGAGGTGTTCTATTGGATTTAGGTCAGGAAAGTGTGGTGGCCAGTCAATGGTATCAATTCCTTCATCCTCCAGGAACTGCCTGCATACTCTCACCACATGAGGCCAGGAATTGTCGTGCACCAGGAGCCACTGTACCAGCATAGGGTCTGACAATGGGTCCAAGGATTTCATCCTGATACCTAATGGCAGCCAAGGTGCCTTTGTCAAGTCTGTAGCGGTCTGTGTGACCCTCCATGGATATGCCTCCCCAGAGAATCATTAACCCACCACCAAACTGCTCATGCTGAATGATGTTACAGGCAGCATAATGTTCTCCATGGCTTCTCCAGACCCTTTCACTTCTGTCACGTGCTCAGGGTGAACCTGCTCTCATCTGTAAAAAGCACAGGGCACCAGTGGTGCATCTGCCAATTCTGGTATTCTATGGCGAATGCCAATCAAGGTGCATGCTGCTGGGCAGTGAGCTCAGGGCCCATTAGAGGACATGGGGCCCTTGGGTCACCCTCATGAAGTCTTTCTGGTTGTTTGGTCAGAGACATTCACACCAGTGGCCTGCTGAAGGTCATTTTGTAGGGCTCTGGCAATGCTCATCCTGTTCCTCCTTGCCCAAAGGAGCAGATACTGGTCTTGCTGATGGGTTATGGACCTTCTATTAACACCACAGCAGCTGAAACTGATTAACAACCCCCTCTGCTACTTAACTGACCAGATTAATATCCCATTAGTTTCATTGACTTTATGCTATACTCTGATTAAAAAGTGTTCCTTTAATTCTTTTGAGCAGTATATTTATATTATATATTATATATATATATTATATATATATTATATATAATATATGTAATATATCTATACTAATAAAAGGCAAAGCCCTCACTCACTCACTCACTCACTCACTGACTCATCACTAATTCTCCAACTTCCCGTGTGGGTGGAAGGCTGAAATTTGGCAGGTTCATTCCTTACAGCTTCCTTACAAAAGTTGGGCAGGTTTTATATCGAAATTCTACGTAATGGTCATAACTGGAAGCAGTTTTTCCATTTACTGTAATGGAGATGAGCTTCAACGCCGTGGCGGAGTTTCGTGTGACATCATCACGCCTCCCACGTAATCACGCAGTACATAGAAAACCAGGAAGACCTCAAAAAGCGCTGAAGAAAACATGCATTATATAATTGAGAAGGCAGCTAAACAATAAGAAGCGAGCGAGTGACATATACAACCATATTCATGAGTTCTGCTACTTGGAAACAAAGCACATGTAAACCTACACTTTAAATTAAGTTCATAGACAGGCTGCGCTGGCGTTTGTAATTTAGTGCCTGCCCATATAAGGCCGTCCGTCAGCGCAATCCAATAGCAAACTGCCACGGGTAAATATTCACGGGTGAAGGACTGTGCTTATGGAGAGGAAGATGAGATGGTCAGGGTGGTGTTTGACACAAACTCAGCGAAACTGCGAGAAAGTTTTAAGTGCCAGGACTAAGGTAACATTAAATACAGCCATGGACATAGCACGAGATGGCACCAGCACAGCTGGGAACCTTCGATGCATGTACACCGAGCTCACGGAACTGACGCAGTGCACAGATAAAAGCAACAGTTCCAAAGAGCTGAACAAAACCGAATTACACAATTGAAAAGGCAGCAAAAATATGAAGCGCCTCATACATACAAGCATATTCATAAATCCAACTACTGCGGAAACAAAGCACACGTTGGAAAAAGTCAATGTCCCGCTAAAGGAAGACAGTGTAAAAAACCCGTGCATGCAGTGTGTCAGGTCTCAGATAAAGAAGAAGACGAGCTGTTTATTGATGCAGTAAGAAACGAATCGATGAATGAAACCTGTCATCTTTACAACGATTGACAAACACGGAATGTAACTTGAACACAACACATCCTACAAATACGAACCTGATTGAAAGAAATAATGATAATCAAATCCTTGATGACAGCAACACTCAGTAACACTCACAAAACAAATACTGTATATTGACAGTCATGTTACGCTATTTTTAAAATGTTCCCTTTTCTTTTCTAGCTTTTTAACACACTACTTCTCTGCTGCGATACGCGGATATATATATATGTATATATATATAACCCGATCTACATACTCGAATAATGGATACTTTATTCGCCATCAATGATTGTTTTGGTAAAGCCATACTCAGTGTATTCATTAGATGAACGGTAAAAAGTAAGGCGAGGGAGGATGACTTATTGAGGCATGCAGGCTGTAGTCTTGCGTCAACTCTATCTGAATTGCGATCACATTTGAAAAATATATCTTTTCAAGTTCTATTTAGTCCATATGTGTCAAACTCAAGGGCAGGGCCACATCCGCCCGCGTAATTATATCCGCCCGAGATCATTTTATATACTGTATTATTGTTATTAAAGCCCGGTATATGAAGCGCTGGTAACACAATAAACTACAGATCCCATAATGCAGCGCTTCAGCTGCCTTGCCTAACACTTACCGCTTAATCAAGTCTACCTTATGATGCTGCAAGTTATTGCGAAGCTAGCTCACACGATGCTGAAGAGAAAAGTTGATTCTGAAAATAGAGCCTTTAAAACCGATGGGAGGCTGAGTATATGTTTACTGAACCCGTGTGTCTCATTTGTGGAGCTAATGTGGCTGTAATTACAGAATTTAATCTAAGACGGCACTATAAAACAAAACATCAGGGTAACCTGAAAGACCTGAATGCAATGCAGAAGATACAGAAAGCAGAAGAATTAAATAAGAATCTGACACTTCAGCGGACGTTTTACCCGTGCACAATCACAAAGTGATTTCAATTGAGCTGCTTTTATGGGAGACACAACCACTTGCCCCACTTTCCCTGTTGCCAAGTAATGTTAAACCAAGTCGTCACTACGGTGTTCCCAAATCGCACTTTGCTGATAAACTGAGCGCACTGAGTTTGCACGGCGCTTTGGTGACTTTGAAGAACAAAAAAAGTCCGTCTACATGCGGCTCGAACCTTGTGCATGTTTGGTAGCACATATCTGTGTGAGAAGCTCTTCTCAGTGATAAAGACTAACAAAACAGCACACAGGAGTCGCCTCACTGATGAGCACCTGCAATCCATCCTGAGAATCTCCACAACACAGAACCTCACACCAAACAGAAACGAACCTGTGGCCAAAAAGATGCCAGGCGTCCAGCTCTAAAATGACATATGAGCAAAGACAACTGAATGATTTGATTTGTTATTGCTGAAAGGAACACATTTTATTTATATTTCCAGGTTTTGTTATGCAGCATGTTCATATTTGAATTTGTATAATTTTGACAGGATATATTTTTATGGAGAGCAAAATCTTTTGGGATATTTAAAATCTAAGTTTATTTTTATATATAAAATTACATAAGAGTAAAGAAATTTGAATGTTTGTTCTTTTAATGTTTACTTTATTTCTAACTTGTATAATTTAGACAGGATATATTTTATGGAGAGCAAAATATTATAAGTTGTTTAAGGTTTGAGTTGATTTATTCAGGAATAATATTCCTGTCTGTTTTACCATTCCTACCAAAGATATTTCTGTCGACTAAATAAAAATTCCTTCTATTTAAAATTTAAATAGAACTTGAACAAATACGATAGTTCATAATATCCACGCAGACTTGCACGTAAGAGCGGGTGTCATCCGTTTTAACAAGCAGCGTATTGCACTGATCTGAAATAGCTGTGTGTGTATATATGTAGATATGTATGTATATGTATATATATGTTTATATATGTGTGTGTGTATGTATATATATATATATATATATATATATATATATATATATATATGTATTTGTGTGTATATATGTGTGTGTGTGTGTGTGTGTGTGTGTATATGTATGTATATATATATGTAGATATATATATGTATGTATATATGTGTGTGTGTATATATATGTATATGTATAGTATGTATATATATGTTTGTGTGTGTGTGTAAATATGTATATATATATATATATATATGTATGTATATATATATGACAGCAACACTCATCACTCACAACAGTGACAAAACAATAACATTGACAATCATGTTACGTTATTTTCAAAATGTTTCCTTTTCTTTTCATTGCTTCTTTAACACACTACTTCTCCTCATGCTGGTATTTTGCTAGTATATATATATATATATATATATGTGTGTGTGTGTGTATATATGTATGTATATATATTTAATTTTATAAAAGAAAATCTTGAGATGAGACTATTGCGAAGAGATTTTTTTTTGAAGTCCCGCCCTCCTCTCAACCATTTCAGGTTAACGGCCCACTCCCACGGACCTCAAATTCGTGTGAATGCTTTTGTCAAACACAGTTCCTACACTCTCAGCGCTTATGAATTTTTATGTTTTCTTCAATTTCAGTTACAAATAAGACTTATGTCCAAATCTTATTGAAGAATTTCATCCTGAAGAGTTATCAACAGATCAAATAAGTACACTGGCAATCTTATCACCGAGAAACGATGAAGTCAAACGAAATAATGCGAAAATTGTCGATCAGTTACACAGCAGTTTTTCTGTGTATCAATAGACTATGCTGAAACAGTTGGTGGTGATGGTGTGGAAAATGAAAACATCAACTTACAATATCCCGAAGAATATCTACAGTCATTAACATTGTTTGGTTTCCACTGCACAAATTACTGTAGGAAAAAGGATGCATCCAAGACGGGTAATGTAGTATATCTTCTGCAGATAACATTAGACACCAAAGGAGATCTTGATATGCCATTCATATTAAAACATTTACAGTTTCCCGTTAGAATAACTTTTGCTATGACAATTAACAAATCACAGGGACAAACATTCCAAAAAGTCAGTTTATTTATTAGAAAGAGAAACGATAATCACACACGGGCAGTTATATGTTGCGTTGTCACAATGCAACTCCAAACACGGAATCAAAATTCAGAGCAATATTGATATAAAGTTAATTCCAAATATTGTTTTTACTGAAGTTTTAGTAAATATATATATATATATATATATATATATATAATATATATATATATATATAATATATATATAAACTAAAATATCAAGAAAGTCGTGGTTTTTAATTTCAATACTCCAATTGGTAAGAGAGTAAATATTATATTCTCATTTCATGATTTTTACTTTGACATATTTATAGAAAATCTTAATTTGTTTTGTGATATATATATATATATATATATATATATATATATATATATATATATATATATATATATACATTTTACATATATAATATGTGTATGTTTGTGTCTGTGTGTGTGTGTATATATAAAATGTATGCATATGTGCTAATGAGTAATTTCTTCATAATTTTTTGGTTATGCCAGGGCAAACAAATAATGAATTTTCTACATGTGTAACATTCAGTGCACACTGATATATTTGCATTCTCCCTGAGGCACATCATGCTTTCTTTTTGTTTTTTCATTTCCTTCTGGAGCAGAAGTTTCTTTTTAAGTTTTTCATTTGATGCTTTTCTCCTCTTCCTGGCTTCTGTACTAAACATTGTGAGAGAGTGATGTTCTCTTTGTATGGTCTTTGATGTTTTTATTTTATGTTTATGCATGAGATGGTTCTAATGGTCTTTTGCCTAGTAAAGTGGGTTAAGTGCACAGTTAAAGGCTTGATGTTTTGTGGTAGTGGTGCAAAGTAAAAGCCTTCCTGTACAAAACAGTTATCATTTTTTAACAAGCTGCATCTTATGCGTCCCACATCCAGGCTCTCTTTCTATGGAGTTTGCTCTTTCTCCTCATGTCTTTTTTTTTCCATTGGTGTGCTTCAGTTTTCCTCCTGCATCTGAAAAAAGTGCATGTTAACTACCAATTTTCTTTTGGCTATGTGAGAGGATTGGGTAGGTGCATAAATGAATGCATTTAATTGCTGCCCTTCAAGGACTTGTCCAATGTTGTCTGGATTAGCTCAGCCATACAAACACCCCAGTCCAAATGCCTGAATTAGATTGATCCATCCATTATCCAACCCGTTATATCCTAACTATAGGGTCACGGGGGTCCGTTGGAGCCAATCCCAGCCAACACGACGCAAGGCAGGAAACAAACCCCGGGCAGGGTGTCAGCCCACTGTAGGGCGCGCGCACACACACACACACACACACACACCAAGCACACACTACGAACAATTTAGAATCGCCAGTGCACCTAACCTGCATGTCTTTGGACTGTAGGAGGAAACCCATGCAGACATGGGTTGAACATGCAAACTCTACGCAGGGAGGACCCGGGAAACGAACCCGGGCCTCCTAACTTCAAGGGAACAGCACTACCCACTGCAGATTAAATTAATTTGAAAATTAAGATTATGAAATACTAGACTGGAAAATAACTGACCCTGGGTTTACACTTTGTGGTGCAAAGTGGTTTACAATGTAGGGTGTGGTATATGAGTGAAGCAGCACAGGATTAGAGCTGTGCAGTGGTGTCTGGTGCATGAGAGAGTGTGTGTGACCCATCAAGAGACATGAGCCCAGCAGTCCTGCAAGAATTGCACTGTGTTTGAAATGCATGTTTGTGGCTAGTCACCCTTCATCTCTAAAGTTCGCACAATAACAAACGGCAGACAGAATGAATAACAATGTTTGATTTTGGTAAGCATATTTTAATGTTTACTTAGGATGTGGCTAGGCCTGAGGTACACCCTCCTTCCCTCCCAGTACTACTTTCCTAAGCATTTTTGATTTACTTTCTTTATTGTCTTTGATGATTGCTCTTTAGTTAGCAGATGCCTTTATCCAAAGCTGCTTAGAAAAACAAACCATAATATACATATAAAGTAGAAAGAAAACAGAGAGAAGTAATAGAGAACAAAATTCAAAGTAGAACAGAAAAGGTGTGCTGTAATTATTCTTTTTGGTAGATGGAAAAGTACATTTTAAACACTAATGACAATTAGAGATTAATTACATCATATATTTAGCAGCATGGTGAAAATCTGCACTTGTGGTATATCGGGTCCACAGCCCTGAGTGAAAGGCCAATTTTTAAATAATCCATTTAGCCATGTCCATGTCTACGTGTGCTCAGCCGCAGGGAGTTGATGAGGTAATTGTGGTGCGCTGCACCTGCACGTGAGGGCGCGATCTTTCTCATTTGCTTGATCGGCTTCCTGTGGTGCGTGATTGAGGATCCTTATAAATACGGGCCGGCACAGGAGTTTTTTTTTGGGGGGGTGGTCAAGGCAAGTGGGGGGGGGAAGGGAAGAAAAGTTTGCAGACCGAGAGTGTGGCATTGGGGCATTGAGAGTGGACAAAGAAGCCAGCCAGCCTTAAAGAGAACAGTCAGAGCGGATTCCTGTGTGGAGCGAAGGATCAGTGTTTGAGGGAATGGTTGTGCCCATTGACTGTGTGGAAGAGTGAGATCTGAGGGACGAGTATATGTGCGAGAAGGAAGATGGGAGGACAAACGACCCCGAGCGGTCCGGTAGATGCCAGCAGAGGCAGCCAAGACGGGGTCGGTAGTGAGAGGACCACGACTGCTGAAGTTTCTTCAGCTGAGCAAACCTTGGGTCAACTGGAGAGACAGAGAAGGGGCTGTGTTTGGCTGGTGTGGCCCCAATAACTGCTGCAGGCTTTAATTTTCGTTTAAGCCTTGTTTTAGACATTTAGATTTTTGCCTATCTATGGATTATTTTATTTATGGAAATTTGATGCACTGCACTTAAATTTTGGAAACTTTTTTTTTTTAATTTTTATTAATTTTATTACAATCCATACAAAGCAATCAAGATTTTACAAAATGAAAAATTGAGTTAAGAACAGATCGATCCCCAACCCTGAGAGAGAGAGCAAGCCAAATAACGTTAAATTTAAGGCTTGTAAACATACCTAATTTAAAAAAAAAAATAAATAAATTCTCTGTGCTTTATGAACTTATTTTAAAATATTACTGATTAGATCCTGTCATGTTTTGAAAAAGGTCTGTACAGATCCTCTAACTGAGTAATTGATTTTTTCCAATTTCAAATAATATAACACATCGGTTTCCCACTGACTTAAAAGAGGAGAGTTTGGATTCTTCCAGTTTATCAGAATGAGTCTGCGTGCCAACAGTGTAGTGAATGCCATCACAATTTGTTTCTCTTTCTCCACTTTAAACCCCTCTGGAAGAACCCCAAACACAGCTGTTAATGGGTTAGGAGGGACTGTGAGTCCAAGGCTGTCTGAGAGGTAATTAAAAATTTTTGTCCAGAATAATGTTAATTTGGTGCAGGCCCAGAACATGTGACCTGTTGAGGCTGGGACTTGGTTGCAACGTTCGCAGGTTGGATCATGTCCTGGAAACATTTTGGAGAGTTTTAGTCGAGACAGATGTGCTCGATATATAATTTTGAGTTGTATAATTGTATGCTTTGCGCATATGGAGCTCGAGTGAATTCTCTGCATTGCTACTTTTCACTCCTTTTCTGATATATTAATTGAGAGATCTTTTTCCCAGTGTACTCTTGGATCTTTGAAAGGGAGGGATTGTAAAAGGATTTTATATATTATAGAGATGGAGTCTTAACTCCTTGAAATTGAGCAATAATTTTTCCAGCATGGTTGAGGGTGCAAGATGAGGAAAATCTGGAAGGTTCTGTTTAACAAAGTTCCTGATTTGAAGATAGTGAAAGAAATGTGTAACTGGAATGTTAAATTTGGAATGTAATTTTTCATAGGATGCAAAGACGTTGTCTATATAAAGATCTCTAAGCAAGTTAATTCCAAATTTTTTCCAGATATTAAAAACTGCATATGTTTGTGAAGGTTGAAAGAGGTGGTTCTCTTGCAGAGGTGCCACAGATAGAAGCTTCTCCGTCTTAAAATGCTTTCTACATTGGTTCCAGATTCTAAGTGAGTGGAGCACAATTGGGTTATTTGTATATTGCCGATAACGTGTGTTTATTGGAGTGCAGAGCAAGGAATACAAAGAAGTACTACAAGATTTTACTTCTATTGCGGTCCAAGCCTGTGTATGCTCTTCTATTTGTGTCCAGGTTCTTATCGCCTGTATATTTGCTGCCCAGTAATAAAACTGGAAGTCAGGTAGAGCCATGCCGCCTTCTGCCGTTTGTCTTTGTAGGGTCGCTCTTTTGATGCGTGGATGTTTTGAGTTCCAAATAAATGAGGTTATTGTTGAATCTAATTGCTTAAGGAATGATTTATTAATGTATATTGGGATGTTTTGAAATAAAAAAAAGCTTAGGAAGAATATTCATCTTAACAACGTTAATTCTTCCAGCTAGTGTGAGATGAAGGGTTGACCATCTATGCAAGTCTTGTTTAGTTTTTTCCATGAAGACTGTGGAAACTTTTTTTGTTTTTAAATAAAAGCACTTGGGCACTTTTGCACAATCTCCTTGCTCAGTTTGATTTGTCCCCATCAGACCAGCTCATCTGGTTACATTATCGACGGTGTTGGGTTGGAGAGACTCCCAAAAGGGAAGATGGACCATAGAGCAGGATCCGCATCATCACAGCACTGTCATAAGATTTTATAATAACAATAACCATAATAATTGCAAACCTGTAGAAAAAATACCAGCATTTAAACTGCAGTCATGAAACTGAAAAAAAGCTTTATTAGTCATGATAGATGGATCGCACTTTATTTATGGAAAAATGGACCACTGCTACAATTCTATTTTGTTTTTAAAATTCAAGACATTCTTCATCTTTATTCTGTATTTCAACTGTATTTGAAGTAGTTTTAAAAAATATTTTCTTGGCTGGCTTAGGACATATACACAATACTGTGGTACCAGAAGGAGAGCTGGTACCTGCCATCTCTAGTGTATCTCACAGCTAATGGGTAATGACTGTATCATATAAATTGTTCCATTGCTATCAAAAGGTTGTCAAATGCTCCTATATCACAGATATATCCTGAGATTTTATTTGGGTGAGAAAAGACAGAAGTTTGGAGATAAAGTACAGTAGTTCTACTAGTTTTTTGCTTTTTCTGTCCTCCCTGGCCATCGGACCTTACTTTAGGCAATACCAAGTATATTTTTCTTTTTTCTTTGTTCATCTTGTTCACTTTGAGCTACATCATTTGAATGAAAACGTGCTATCGAAATAAATGTTGTTGATGATGTTATTACAGAAGCTCAAATAAGTAAATAAGATGATGATGATAATTTAAAATTCTCAGCCCAGTGTAGTTTAACTGGCATCCATAGCCTATTCAGGCAGCAGTTGGTAGGAGGCCGGACCCGTTTGCACGTACACACGCATACAAGCCCTCACACTCCCCCATACCATAAATTCCTTTTTATTTTTAAGGTCGTCCAGTCAATGTATATGCTAGTGTTTGGTTTGTTGGTATTACCTCTGCATTCAAAGTGAGAATCTTTGAAACCCTGCCTCCAAAACAAAGTACTGTTCACCCTGACTTTGCTTAACAATTGATATAAGGAATAATGATTGAGAATGAAACGATTGGATTGCTATTCCAGTTCTTTTTCATTTTTTGTACCCTTCTCAACTCTTCCATGGACCAGTAAATGATGACTCAAGTTAAAGTTGATAAAACTCACTATTTATCCACTTATCTCTCTCTCTCAGTTTATAAGAGGTGTAAATGGTGCAAGGCTGAAACCTTTCTTGGGTGGGTGTGACAAGGCACACAGACCCACTCTTACTTACACTGGGTTGGTGCATGTGATAGACGTTTGTTTTTCCCTACTGTTTAAGGAAATGGGAATTCCAGAGCTAATCCATACAAGTTAAAAAAGCAGACTCTTTGTTAGAGTTGATTAGATAAACGTTATTAATCCCATGGGGAAATTCAAAATTGGTGTAAAATGGCAGGGATACCTGCTACACCATGCCAAGCAATATCTCCTGGTGCAGTAGTATACAGTTACATGAACAATGACACAATTTCCATATTTTATGCCTACATAACCCACCACAGAGTGGTGCATAGTGCCAAAATAATGACAATTCTATCACTGTTCAAATACTTATGGACCTAACTGTATAATAAGGGTGTCCAGCTCAGATCCTGCAGGGCTGCCATGGCTGCAGATTTTCATTCTAACTGTAGTTTTAATTCGTGGCCAGTTTTTGCTATTAATTAACTTCTTTTACTTTAACTATAATTAACTTGTTATTTAAAACTCAGCCCCATGACATACAAAATGGTCCAAAGCATGACCAGCTAACCCATTTCCATCATACAGTATTTGAAAATACAGAAAGCTGAAGTTCTTAGTAATGTTGATGTGCTCGTGTCCACAAAACATTTTGATGGTGCCCTTTGGAAATACAAAAATCTGTTTTGGAAATGTCTGCTGTGGCAGAATGAGCACCAACAACCCATCGAATTAAATGAGATGGTTAATTAACAACACAGATTGGCTTCTAATGAAGAAACTGATTGGAGTGAAATTACTTGGAATTTTAGGCCTGGACTTAGCTGGTCATCTGTTGGTTCACGACAAAACAACATTTATTTCTATATCATAATTTCATACACAGAATGTAGATAGAAATGTTTTACATGATTTGAAAGAAATAGTTACAAGAAAAGAAAAAACAAGTTTAGACTAGGCAAGAATAATAATGAATAAGTATAAAAAAAAACACAATATGGGCTTACAGATATACCGTATAATTAGCAGAAAAGTAAAATAGATACTTTATTAATCCCAAGGTGAAATTCAAGTATAGTTCTTATGTACAATATCATATTCAAAGCCTCTAAAGATGAGTCTGGTGAAATGTCCTGAAGTACAGAAAAGCAGAAAAAAAATTCTGGTTAAGCTGGAGAAAACAAATTAAAAACAATTAAGAGAAAACAAGATCTGCAGAGGTTTTGGAGGCCATTTGTCTATCCTGGAGACTTGTAGATTATTAACATTTTGCAAAGGTTTTGTAGTGAATTTAGTATTTAAATAAAAACACATTTCATTTGTTTTTGTTATTTCCTTGTGCACCTCTGCTGCTGTGCTCTGCTGTGTTTGCCTACTGGTTAGTGTTGTGTGTGATATGCTAGCTTCAGATAGTATTCTTTTGTCACATGGTTAGTGGCCTACTGCTCTCGTGTTTCTTTCCTGCTGCTGTTGACATATAGGGTGTGCAGTATAGTGAAGGGAAGTGTCAGGTGTGTAAATGGAGAGGTTTGTTTTCCCATGAGAGTTGACACCTCAGATGGATTGATTCTCTTATCTGCCAATCCTTTCTTCACAGTTTACAGGTACAGCGAGCCGATATAAATTGTTTCTTGAAAAGACCTATGCCAGCTGGACAACTTAACATTTTTAACACTAGAATTACCAAAGCCTACAAAAAAAAAATCGTAAATCCGGCCCACCTTAAATCCCTTCGCACCTCTCCGTCAGTGTCTTTTGTCTTGTAAATGTGCCAATCAAGACAAGCAGCCTACTATTCCATCCCCCCACCGCCATGAACGGGCACAAAGTTCTCCCAGTTCCAACTTTGATTATCTGGGAGTTAAGTGCTGCAGTTTTAGAATTGAAATTGATCGTTATTTAGAACACATGCATTTCATTGATTACAAGTCAGCAATTCTTACCACTGCGCCAGGGAAGCTGTTGCATTATACTTGAACCTTTTGTGAAAGTGTTTATTTGATCTATGGACTTCAGGCTTCACACATTACATGGTTTATGTCTACATTTTGTCATTTATTACTAAAATATGAAAAATGTTTCTGTTTTAATGATTATTGTAGAAATGGAACACACATGAAATGCATGTGTTCCAAATAACAATCTATTATTTCCATTCTAAAACTCCAGCACTTCACTCCCTGATAATCAAGGCAGAAGTTTGTGCCCATTCTGCAGCGGTGGGGGGGATAGAATAGTAGGCTGCTTGCTGCTTGTCTTGATCGGCACATTTCCAAGACAAAAGACACTGATAGAGAGGTGCGAAGGGATTTAAGGTGGGCCGGATTTATGAGTCTTTTCGTAGGCTTTGGTAATACTACTGTTAATCAAATCATACTTTAAAACTTCTTTTTTTAATGTAGGGCATGCCAGGACTCAAACTATTGCTTGCCAAAATCTCTGTCTGTATGGTCGTTGGGATCACTAAATATGTAGTATTCTGTATAACCTAAAGTTACGTTAAAGGAATACTCCTCCCGGAAACATTTTTTATGTTAGTTATGCCGTGTACTTTGTAGTGTTGGCTGAGAAAAAGTTTTAATCTCATGTTTTCATGGAGACCGGAGATAGCAAAGTCCCTGATAATAATACACATGACAACAGTAAATAATATTGAAAAAGACCATGAAAAGGCTTGAATTACTTTTGTCATATGATCCACTTGTCAATTTGTCCACTCATATGCTTACAACATCCCAAACACACGTATTTTTACTAAATTATTATTAACACTAGAATTACAAGAGCCTACGAAACAACTCGTAAATCCGTCCCACCTTAAATCTCTTCTTAAAATCGTTCACAGCTCTCCACCAGCGTCTTTTGTCATCTAAATGTGCTGATTAAAAATCAGGCTGCAAGCAGCCGGCTATTCCATCCCCCCACCGACGTGCACAAACTTCTGCCAGCTCATGCCTTGATTGATTTTGTGGGAGTGAAGTGAAGTTTTAGAGTGGAAATAATAGATCGTTGTTTAAACAAACCACCTCCCAAAAGCACTCTTGTAAGTAAACACATACAAGAATTTGAATCATAGATCCAATTCCTTTAGTTGCATTTATATTCCTAGCCTTTACTGTACTACTGTGGCATTATTTAGCAGCAGTCTGTGAACCTGCATGGCTGAGTTGACCAACTGCATTGCATGCTGAAGCTGCTCAGATACACACAAGTATGAAGCTGATTCTCTTCATGATGACGTTTTTACTCGGTTTTCTTGAACTTTTTGTTGATATCACGTGATACGCAATGCTGGCCAATGAATAAACTGCTACTGGTCTGGATTCCAGACCAATGAATGAGGCGCAGAGGTGGGTCTTCAGATCAAATGCTCAGTCATGTCTGAGCATGTTCCGTTTTTGTTTTCTGGAAGTGGTTTATTTAAGAATATTTAGTGAAAATGCATGTGTTTGGAACGTTGTGAGCATATGACTGGACGAATTGACGTGTGAATTATACAACGTTAGTAAATGTGAGATTTTTTTTTTCATGGACTTTTTGACATCATTTGCTTTATTCACTGTTGCCTTCTGTTATATCAGAAACTAGCCGTGCCCTGTGGCTCCGTCCATGTAGTAGTGAAACAGGAGTATGAGGAGGGCCCCACCTGGCTCCCCACTCCTGATGTCACGCTTCCTCCTCCCCTCGGCCCTGTAATGTTAAGTTTAATGTGTTTTGTGAAATATCAATGTTTTGCTACATGTAAATCTGGATTTATTAAAGCTTTGGTAATCGGTCGTGGTCTTGGCAGAGGAGGTCTGTGTGAGAGGTTGGACTGTTGGGTTTTCCCCCATACCAAATAGTAACACAAACAATTATTCTTTACATTCATATAGTGCTTTTCATAGTGAGTGGGGAGCCACTTCAGATACCACTAATGTGTAGCATCCACTGGGATGATGCAATGGCATCTTTTTTTTTTTTTTTTGCGCCAGTACACTCACCACACATTAGTTATTAGGTGGTGAAGTGGTGAGAGAGAGAGAACCAGACAGGATGATTAGGGAGTCAAAATGAGTAGACCATGAAGGGCAAATTAGCCTGGACATTGGGTTACACCCTTCTGTTTATGAAAGATTCCCCAGGATCTTTTATGACCACAGAGAGCCAGGACCTCGGTTTTATATCTCATCCAAAGGATGGCACCATTTTTACAGCACAATGTCCCCCATCACTGCACTACTGTATTGGGATCCACATTCAGACCACTGGGAAAGTGCACCCAGCTGGCCTCGCCAACACCTCTTACAGCAGCAACCCAAGCTTCTCCTAGATGTTCTCCCATCCAGATACTGGCTGAGCCTGAACACGCTTAGCTTCAGGTGGATGATCAGACTTATGAAAATTATTGTTTCAGTTATGAAAGAATTTCAAGAATAATCAATCTGTGCAAAACTCTCAGTACTATGGCTGAAAATTGTAGACTGGACACACTTTCCAAATTAAAATGAAGTTAAATATATTGGGGATTGTACCCTAGAATGATGCTGATTAGCTGCAGCGCCACTCTAGCAAATGTTTTAGACGCTCCAAAATTAAAGACTTTTTGGGCAAAAAAACTTTGTCTACAGTCGTGGCGAGCGTTTTGAGAATGACACAAGTTTGCTGCTTCAGCGTTTTTAGATCTTTTTGTCCAATGTTTCTATTTAAAACTGAAGTATAATTACAAGCATTTCATAAGTTTCAAAGGCTTTTATTGACAATTAAGTTTATGCAAAGAGTCAATATTTGCAGTGTTAGCCCTTCTTTCTTTTTCAAGACCTCTGCAATTCGCCCTGGCATGATGTCCATCAACTTCTGGGCCAAATCCTGACTGATGGTAGCCCATTCTTGCATCATCAATGCTTGGAGTTTGTCCGAATTGGCAGGTTTTTATTTGTCCACCCGCCTCTTATGGATTGACCATAAGTTCTCCGTGGGAGTTTCCTGGCCATGGACCCAAATTTTTGATGTTAAGTTCCCCAAGCCACTTAGTTATCACTTTTGCCTTATGGCCCGGTGCTCCATCATGCTGGAAAAGGCGCTGTTAGTCACCAAACTGCTCTTTACTTTTGGAGGATGTTTTGGTCCCATTCTTTATTCATGGCTGTGTTCTTAGGCAGAATTGTGAGTGAGCCCTGCACTCCCTTGGCTAAGAAGCAACCCCACACATGAATGGTCTCAGGATGCTTTACTGTTGGCATGACACATGACTGATGATGGCGCTCACCTTTTATTTTTTATGGCCAGAAAGTGGATTCATCATAGAAAATGACTTTACCCAGTCCTGAGCAGTCCAATCCCTATACCTTTTGCCAAAAATCATTCTGTCCTTGATGTTTTCCTTGGCTTCTTTGTTGCCCTTCTTGACAATCACCAGGCCATCCTCCAAAAGTCTTTGCCTCACTGTGCGTGCAGATGCACTTCCACCTGCCTGCTGCCATTCCTGAGCAAGCTCTGCACTGGTGGTGCTCGCAGATGAATCAACTTTAGGAGATGGTCCTAGCACTTGCTGGACTTTCTTGGCACCCTGAAGCCTTCTTCACAACAATTAAACCTCTCTCCTTGAAGTTCTTGATGATCCGATAAATGGTTGATTTAGGTGCAGTCTTACTAGCAGCAATTTCCATTCCTGTGAAGCTCTTTTTGTGCAAAGCAATAACGGTCCTTTTGTGGCAGGGCTGACATGCAGTGGAAATGGGTTTTTTGGGATAAAGTTCATTTTCATGGCAAAGAGGGACTTTGCAATTAATTTCAATTCATCTGATCACTCTTCATAACATTCTGGATTATATGCAAATTGCTATCATTAAAGGTGAGGCAGCAGACATTGTGAAAATGTAATAATTGTGTCATTCTCAAAACTTTTGGCCACGACTGTAGTTAACTTTATTAAAATTAAAAACGTTATCTCAAGTAAAGGATGTGCGATAAACGTAAATCCTCTTAGAGCACTATTCAGAGTTATTTCAGGCGGGATTAGACTATTCGGTGATAAACTCACTGTGATTTCCTGCACTGCATTGTTATCATGTTGACAAATTTAGCTCAATTGGAAGAATCCGAATGTGCCCTTCATAACTCAATTGGGAAATGGTATTTTATCCAAAGCTAGAAAACAAATCACTTTTTTTATTGCATGGAACTGTGCAGAACTTCTTTAGAATGTTGTAAGAATTCATTAATGTCATTCTTAAATACGTCTGCTGAGCTCCTGCCAGTCTCTGCTGTGCTCTTATTGTATTTTTGGGCCGCTTACTATTACTAATTAGCCCTCTGTTTCAGGTGAGAGTTGGGCTTTTAGTGTAGCGTATTATTACAGATATTAATTATTTCTGTGATGTTTGGAATTGATCATATTTTGATTGAACAAACGTTTTAGCTTTCACAATTTTGCCAACATTTGTCTTATTACACTTCTTTTGTAATGCATATTTTTTGGGAAAAAAATGTAAATAAAAAAACGAATTAACAGATTAAAAATTCCTTAACAATATAATCGCATAAGCGTATCTAAATGTGTGTTTTTTACACATTATGTATTGTCTGAATTTATATTTCATTTTTTTTATGCATTACTTGTCTTTGTTGTCTGAATTTGTCTGTTTTTGGGATTGTACTGCAGTTACTAGCCTGTTGGAAACATGGATATAAGAATCACATTTTTCCTGTGTTGCATATTGCAAAAAACTTTAACCTGTTCTATTGATTGTGTCTGCAGAAACTGCAACTTATTAAATGTTCTCCTCCTTGTAGCTCTGATTGTTTGCTGTATTTCCATCCTGACTTCTCCGCCTTTCTGTTTTTATTTTAAACTTCTGTGAATTGGCTGCATAATGATGGACACAAATAGAGGTTTAAAATGACCTTTAGCTGAGTATCTGTTATCTGCTTGTCACAGTTAATTGCCTTCTGCATAATTTAAAAAACAATAAGCAACTTAAAATACTTAACAAGGAAGTGAATTGAAATGTAGGCGGTTGGAAGACTTTGTAGCTATAATAGCCTTGGCATCACTGTTTGTCTATCTGAATTCAAATAGTTACAAATGCAGTTATTAATCTCCAAGACCGCAGACAGATCTAGAGAAGACTGTCCAATTACACAATAGGTTCAATTTTAATGAAGCGATTGACATGAAATTGGGTGGAATAAAAGACTACAAATAAGTACTTATTGTTGATTAACAATAATGTGTAAAACTGTACACGTGTATTCTTCTTTTTAACCGATTCCTAAATCAGCCAATAAAGATACCGTATATACTCGCGTATAAGTCAGTTCTTGAAACCCGAAAAATCGATCATAAAATCAGACCCCGACTTATACCTGTTCAAAAAATACGACTTATATATTTATTTATTTAATTTTTTTTTACATCTTCTTGCCTCCTCCAGTCTCTCACCAGTTTCTCAGACACATTGAATTTTGTTATAGCAGCACAGTTACCAATTTCTTTTGCTACTTCAACAACGTTTAATTTAAAACCAGCTTCATATTTTCTGCAGATCGAATGCTTCATGGTAGATAAGAGATGCTCTTACGATAAATGAGCATCTATGAAGGTGTGAGATCCAAAAAACACAAAACGGTGCAAACGTCGCTTCGGAATAGTTCAGGTATTACCGTGTGGTCACGTAGGCACAATACGTACGAAAAAATAAGGTAGTGTGCTCAGTGATTACTCTCTCAGGTGGCCGTTAGCATATCATAATCTCTTGGACCAGTAGCGTGAGTTTTCCACATTCGACTTATATGACCGACATTATAAAATACCTGAAATTATACGGTAAAATCAAGACTTATCCACGGGAGAACGTAAACACGAGTATATACAGTAATTAATTTCTCTAAACTTTAGAGAAAAGTAAAAAAAAAATGACACCTTTTATTGGCTAACTAAAAAGATTACAATATGCAAGCTTTCGAGGCAACTCAGGCCCCATCTTCAGGCTGCCTGTGTCATTTTGCTTGGCTTTTCTCTACATTTATAATGGCTAACACGGTACAACACCCTAGTACTCTAAACTTTAGGAAACAATACATATGAGATTGTATCTGTGCATTGCAAATGAATGGTTACAGGGATAGGAGTGAGACAGTGATCATGGATATATGGACACAATAAAACAGATAATGTTTAAAAAAAAGAAAAAAAACACACATGATATCAAATATAGAGTAGTGTGCAAGTTTGCTTTCAATTTGTGTACTTTGCTTTGAGCAGAGTTGTAAATAATCTTCCAACTATTATGTATTACATAAAACAGTAATAATTGCTGGCTTCCTGTTTTGTTGACCTGTCTTGTTTTCTTGAACTGTCTCTTCCGTGGTTGCCTATTTTCTCTTTAAATTTAAGCAGGTGAATCAGTCATACAACTGTACTGAATTAAGGAAAGTGAGCAAATTCACACGATAGTGGCTGCTGCTTGTTTTGGTTTCATTGGCATCTTTTCTGATGTCATCTGCTGGTGTATCCCCAGTTCATTTTTGTGTCCTGTGTAAAAAGAAACACAAACGCTATCTTTAAGAGTTGGGGAATCCATCCCTGTATACTGTAAGAACTGGTGTTTTGCAAAATAGGGTCAGCTATGAACAACTCAATACAGACAATTCACATGTTGAAGGAACCGCTGAGGTACAGTGGGTATGGAAAGTATTCAGACCCCCTTCAATTTTTCACTCTTTGTTATATTGCAGCCATTTGCTTAAATCGTTTAAATTAATTTTTTCCCTCATTAATGTACACACAGCACCCCATATTGACAAACAAAAAAAAGAATTTTTGAAATTGTTGCAGATTTATTAAAAAAGAAAAACTGAAATATCACATGGTCCTAAGTATTCAGACCCTTTGCTCAGTATTTAGTAGAAGCACCCTTTTGAGCTAATACAGCCATGAGTCTTCTTGGGAAAGATGCCACAAGTTTTTCACACCTGGATTTGGGGATCTTCTGCCATTCCTCCTTGCAGATCCTCTCCAGTTCTGTCAGGTTGGATGGTAAACGTTGGTGGACAGCCATTGTTAGGTCTCTCCAGAGATGCTCAATTGGGTTTAAGTCAGGGCTCTGGCTGGGCCATTCAAGAACAGTCACAGAGTTGTTGTGAAGCCACTCCTTCGTTATTTTAGGTGTGTGCTTAGGGTCCTTGTCTTGTTGGAAGGTGAACCTTCGGCCCAGTCTGAGGTCCTTAGCACTCTGGAGAAGGTTTTTGTCCAGGATATCCCTGTACTTGGCCGCATTCCTCTTTCCCTCGATTGCAACCAGTCGTCCTGTCCCTGCAGCTGAAAAACACCCCCACAGCATGACGCTACCACCGTCATGCTTCACTGTCGGGACTGTATTGGAGAAGTGATGAGCAGTGCCTGGTTGTCTCCACACATACCGCTTAGAATTAAGGCCAAAAAGTTCTATCTTGGTCTCATCAGACCAGAGAATCTTATTTCTCACCATCTCAGAGTCCTTCAGGTGTCTTTTAGCAGACTCCATGCGGGCTGTCATGTGTCTTGCCTCTCCTCAGTGTGTGGAGACAACCAGGCACTTCTTGTCTTTCCTGCCAGAACAAAGAGAGAGGGGTTTAGTACATTGCTGTCGTACCCTGACGTGCGGTTTCGCGCTGCTCGTTGGGACTTTAAGCTGCTCCCGAAGCTTTCATGTGTGACACCTGTTAATTTCTGTGTCTCAGTTTATAGAATATTCGCCTATTTCTGTGTATTCTTTGTGCATTTCTACCAATCTGTCTTTACATGTGTATTCTCAAACAAAATCGTGGATTTCCTCTGAGTATCTCAGTTTTATTGGTCATAAGCCAGGAACTATCCCAGAATGATGTGCCTGGACAAACTAGCAAATAAATCCACACTCAGTTTTACCAAGACACTCTGAAAGATCAATTATCCATAAATGGAAATTAATTCTGTTGTACTTGGCCCAATTACATGGAGTACACACATTCATTTGAGCATTGTAACAAGTTAACTATCAGAGTTCTGCAGCAGTACACCTAAGCCAAGTATCCAAGATTCATATAAAATGCAATATACCTTTAATATAAACTACCGTCCAAAATTTTTAGAACACCTCACTTTTTCAGTTTTTATGGAAATGCACACAGTTTAGTGGCTTAATGTTTCATGAAATCAAGGCATAGAACAAATAAATAATAAAAATAAGTCCATGAATCATTAAGTGTACAAAATTTTATTCAGATTTTTGATTCATCAAAGTAGCCTTCTTTTGCTGGTATAACAGACAAACTGTGGTAACCCTTTTGATTCAGAATGCCCCCAGACCATCACACTTCCTCCTTCATATTTGATAGATGGTGTCACACACTGAGGAACCATCCTGTCACCAACTCGATGGCGTACAAACACACCCTGCGTGATGAACCAAAGATTTCAAATTTTGATTCATTGCTCCATAAGACTTTCTCCCAGTCTTTAGTAGCCCACAGCTGGTAATTCAAGGCCCTATTTTGTCCTTTTAAGGAATGGCTTTCTTCCTGCCCCTCGCCCTGTAAAACCTGCAGCACAAAGTTTCTTCTTCCCAGTACCTACTGACACTTTACTTTTTTTCACCTGCGCTGTTAAGTTGTGCTTGAAGCTGCTGTGCTGTGAGGTACCTGTGATCACACAAACTGGTGGCTTGTGACTTTGGCTCTATCAGATCTCTTCCTATCAGAGTTTCTTCCAGTTTCCAGTTGCCTTTGGATTGTGTAGGACACCACTGGACTCACAGACACTTTGATTTTTTGTTTTTTTTGCTATTTATTTAAATGAAAGGCCTGCACTTACAATTTAATTTGTTAATTGCCGTTATCACAGAAAATTACAACTTGCTACAGTCTAATATTGTCCAAGTCATACTTCAGAGGGTGTAGTTACACAGTTTGTTCCAAATCTTCTTTAAGACAGACGGAGGTTTTTAAAGTAATCAACAGTAGTTGGGACACCTTTTCAAATCATTTGCTTTGACTTGCAAGGCTTAATTTACTTTAATTGCTGCAGAACATCTGTAGGTTGTAACCTATTAGTTGTTCCCTGAAGAAGGCTCATTTGTAATATTCTGAAATGTCCTTTTTTCAGTTTTTTCTAACCTA
The DNA here is from genome assembly GCF_016835505.1 of Polypterus senegalus. NCBI lineage: Eukaryota > Metazoa > Chordata > Cladistia > Polypteriformes > Polypteridae > Polypterus > Polypterus senegalus. The sequence goes on along the minus strand of NC_053163.1, from coordinate 145,008,677 downwards.
AACTTTAAATTCAAACCTATGGCAGTTTACTGATTAACTTTTCACCAGTTTAAGTCATTCATTGCATTTCAACTGATTAAATTTGAGGAAAAAACTGAGGTGTACTCTTGACTGGTACTGTATATAGATATATACTCGTATATGAGAGAGAGAGATATATTGGTACTAGGCTGACCCGCCTTTTAAGTTGACCACTTCTTAAGGCAATTTATTATGTAGATCAATTTGATATTTTATACAAACTCATTAATTTGGTTATATTGCATTTGAGCGGTATTACTTTAATACTCGTAGTTTCTGTTATTTTTGTGATGAAATTTAAGCCCCCTGATATTTACTACGCGGTGAGGCATTTGTACTCCATCAACATTAATTATTTCCAGAGACATAATTTTGTCTATTTTTCCAGCGCATCGCGCACAAAAGCAAGGGAACGTTGGGAGCACCAGAACTCTGCTCACATCATGTCGCTAGACGCAAGCTGCAAGTAGTAAGTCTGTGATAAGCGGAATACCGCTACACTTTCTACTCACGGGACGGAAGGACAATCCCAACCGCTTTTATATAGTAAGAAAGAAGAAGAAGACATCGCACAGTCTGGAGTAGAAAATCATCTTTTACCTGGAAAAACGAAAATTACAAATCCCATCGTGCATTGCAAAATGGACAGGGCGTGTGTCAAACTCTGCGCCTGCGTAGCACTCACGGGACGGAAGGACAATCCCGACCGCTTTTATATAGAAGGATAGGGTCATTATTGTCACATGAATGGAATACAAAGAAATTGTTACTTACTGTACACGTGCTATTCAACATGCATTACATTGCCACTCTTTGATGTCATGATTAAGGAGTATAGCGACTTTATCTTGAATCTCATGTCTATATATACTGTATATATATCTTTTTTTCAGTCAGTCATTTCCCAACCTGCTATATCCTAACACAGGGTCATGGGGGTCTGCTGGAGTCAATCTCAGCCAGCATAGGGTGCAAGGCAGGAAGAAACCCCGGGCAGGGCACACACACACAAACCCACACACCAAGGACAATTTAGGATCACCAGTGTACCTAACCTGCATATTTTTGGACTGTGGGAGGAAACCAGAGCACCCGGAGGAAACCCACACAGGCACGGGGAGAACATGCAAACTCCATGCAGGGAGGACCTGGGAAGCAAACCCAGGTCTCCTTACTGCGAGGCAGCAGCGCTACCACTGCGCCACCGTGCCGCCCTATCTTTTTTTGTTAAACTTGAAAATCAGCAATGCATACAAAATGTTTTAACTTTGAATAATATATACATTTTTTTTCTTTTGGCGCTGAAGTGCCATTGTCATTATTGTAATTGGGCTTTCCATTCTTAAGTACTGACATTTTTAGGTCTTGACATTAATTCTTATAATTGTGTTTATATCTGAAATTAATTCTGAATATAGCTAACCTGATATTTTGTTACTTTACTGTGCTTTTATACAAGACTGTACTGTGAAACAAAGTCTAATACAGGTAGTCATCGACTTACGACCACATTCAGTTCCGACGGACCGGTCATAAGTCGATCTAGAGGTAAGACGGACTGGTATATGTATACAAAGTTGATTGTATGTATAGTACTGTATAATACATCCCTTAAGTCATATTGTTTTATATCTTTTTTTTAATTATGCTTAGCACATTGTATAGATTTTCTGTCTTTTTTTTGTGTGAATTATTTTTTTATTTTATTATTTTGTTTTGTTATTACTGTTACTCCGCTTGGGTGCCGAACCTTTAACAGCTTCACAAAACTTTTCTTTGTCTGTGTTATGTAATGCCATCAGTGTGAGCCTCTCCTAGTGTTCATTGTGTTAACTGTGAGAAGAGGAATTGTACCAGCAGAATCTGTGCACTCATATGTTTTCTGTTTTAACATTTCATCCTGTTAACATTAAACATTAACAGATAACGTAGTTAAGTGTGGTTTCATTACCCCTTCATGGTGGTTCGCACAAAGTGGCACGTTGTGAGTCGCAACCCAGAAGCTTTAGAAGTTAATCAAATTCAAAGCTAAAGCACGACAGTACAGCACGCATGGCGAACACCGGGTACAATGAGATAAATTAAAGTCCCATTATACAATCGCATTTGATTTCTTTCTTCCCTCATACTGCTTGATCACCGTCATTTTTGTGTCAAGATCAATTGCCTTTTTTCCTGTAATTTGTAAGACAACTGTAACTGAATGTAGTCAAAATTGCTGCAAGTAATAAACTGAGATCTAGATGAATGAGTCACAGCACACGGAGCTGCGAGGATAACTGATCAAGTGGTGCGACAACTGTCTCCTGGAGACAGTCAAGGAGCAGTGGAACAGGTTTAACAATGTTTTAAAAATATTTTACATGTAATGCAGGACAGATACATACCTAAATTTGGAATTAATAGGAAACGAAAAAAACTCCATGGTGGATTAATAAAGATTTAACAAAGAAGTTGCAAAGGAAAAAACTGCTGTATAAGGCATATAAGACTAATGACTGCAAAGTGAATAGTAGAGCGTATGAGAACATGAGGGCAACCATTAAGAAGGATACCAGGGAGGCTATAAGACAGTTGGAGAGGAATATAGCAGATAAGGCGAAAGAAGACCCTAAGAGATTCTTTCAGTATTTAAAAGTAGTAAAAGAACAGTTAAGTAGCAGGTCAAGTGCATCAGAAATAGTAAAGAGGAAGTAAAAGATACAGACAGTGAAATAGCGGGCGCCCTAAACTTACATTTTTCTGAGGTGTTTACAAGTGAGCAAGTGGATAACCTCCCAGAGGTAAACTCGACTACTAAGGAGGTACTGAGGGATTTGGAAATTGTAGAGGGAGAAGTGCTGCTCAGACTAAATAAGATGAAATCAAACAAATCACCAGGACCTGATAATATTTACACTCGAGTTCTTAAGGAGGCTAGTGAGTACAGATATAAACCTATTTTTAGGAGGTCGCTGCACACAGTAGAGATTCCAAAGGACTGGAAAATGGCAAATATCATCCCATTATATAAAAAGGGCAGATCCAAGCAACTATAGACCAGTAAGCTTAACATGCATCACAGGAAAATTAATGGAAGGAATTATTAAGGATAAGATTGAGCAACACCTGGCAAGGACAGGAGTTATTCTGAACAGTCAGCGTGGAGTCACAAGAGGGAGGTCGTGTTTTACTAACTGCTGGAATACTATGAAGAGGCAACAAAATGATACAATCAAAGTGGAGCAGATGATATGATTTATTTGGACTTTGAGAAAGCATTTGATGAGGTGCCACATGAAAGGTTGGGCATCAAATTAAAAGAAGTGGGAGTTCAGGGTGATGGGTGCAGAACTGGCTCAGACACAGGCAGCAGAGGGTGATGGTGTGAGGAGCCTCATCAGAACTGGCCGATGTTATGAGTGGTGTTCCACAGGGGTCAGTGCTAGGGCCGCTGCTATTTTTAATATATATAAATGATTTAGATAGGAATGTAAGTAACAAGCTGGTTAAGTTTGTAGATGATGCCAAGAAAGGTGGATTAGCAGATAATTTGGAATCTGTTATATCATTACAGAAGGACTTGGACAGCACACAGGCTTGGGCAGATTTGTGGCAGATGAAATTTAATGTCAGTAAATGTAAAGAATTACACATAGGAAGTAAAAATGTTAGGCTTGAATACACAAAGAGCGGTCGGAAAATTGAGAGTCCACCTTATGAGAAGGATTCTATTGAATGCAGGCCTGTAGTGCAATAAGAAGTTTGACCGGATATTAAAGTGAGCATGCTGCAACACATGACACTTCATATTTACTACGGTCCCAATCTTATTGGCCTTTTTAACCCTGTTGTCACACCACTTGATCAGCTATCCTCACAGTTCCTGAAGAGGTTCAGAAAATATCCTTATGATAATTCAAAAGTGAGTGTTAAAAATGTTTATAGGATAGTGAGTTGCATAGAACTTTATACAAACCGAGGGGAGGTTATGATTATGCTAAATGGCCTCTTTCAGGATATTGTGTGTTTTGATCTCTGTGTTACAAAAATAATGCAATGCTAGAGAAACTGATTTTATTATTCCACTGGAATTGCCACTGCAGGCATACTAACTCACTTAATCTCTTAGTCATCTGCAGTATTAAACCAGCTGAGGTCCTAGTCCAGGACACACTACCCTACTATTTCTCTGCCATCCTTCAAGCCGACTAATTAAAACAATTGTGGTATGAGGCCCGGTAAACAAACTGAATGTGAGTGATCTATTTGTCTTCTGGTTTCTGACATATCAGATGTTGAATTAACAATGTGTTAAAGTCAGAGCCCGTTTGTTGGACAACGTTAAAGGCTAATTTAACCCTGCAAAGGTAGCATTTACATTTTTTTCCTCTGTCACACCCAGCCATGTACAGTACAGGCCAAACGTTTGGACACACCTCCTCATTCAATGTGTTTTCTTTATTTTCATGATCCTTTACAGCACTCCATCACTCTCCTTCTTGGTCAGGTAGCCCTTACACAGCCTGGAGGTGAGTTTGGGGTCATTGTCTTGTTGAAAAATAAATGATCGTCCAACTAACCTGACTTCTGCACAACACAACTGCTGGTCCCAACCCCATTGATAAAGCAAGAAATTCCACTAAATAACCCTGATAAGGCACACCTGTGAAGTGAAAACCATTTCAGGTGACTACCTGTTGAAGCTCATCGAGAGAATGCCAAGAGTGTGCAATCCGAGCAAAGGGTGGCGATTTTGAAGAAACTAGAATATAAAACATGTTTTCAGTTATTTCACCTTTTTTTGTTAAGTACATAACTCCACGTGTTCATTCATAGTTTTGATGCCTTCAGTGAGAATCTACCAATGGTCATGAAAATAAAGAAAACACATTGAATGAGGAGGTGTGTCCAAACTTTTGGCTGTACTCTGTACTGTATGAATGCCATTCCACTGGGTAAGGCTTAGCAATGCCTTGGTATGGTTACTTACTGCCTGAGGTTGATCTATGCTTTTTCTGGTCATACCTTTTTATATAGAACATTAAAAAATTAAAGTGAACTGAAGATAAATGTACTCATTGACACCTCATCACCCTAAAAGACAATATCTTAGTTGTTCTTAGTTATTTTTGACTGTATAAAGACAAAAAGAAAAAAATCAGTGCTAGTCATTTTGTACTGGTTGGCATAGTAATACAGTGATTAGCGCTGCTTCCTTCCAGCTTTAGAGACCAGGCTTTGAATCTTGGGCTTGGTACCTGCGCTGATGAAGCTAGCATATCCTTTCTGTGTCCACATGTTTTTTTCTCTGGGTACACCCACTTCCTCCATTTTCCTTTAAACATCCATCTGCCCACTTTCTATTTTGGTTATCCAGCCATTAACCCACGTATTCTAATACCTGTCCTGGTAGCACTTGACTACAAAATAATAAAATAATAGTAAGTTGCATTTATAGAGCACCTTTCACAAACCCAAGGTCACTTTACATACAGAGGAGAAAAAAAAAAATTACACCGAAGACAAAAGTTCGTAGAAGAGGAAAGTTTTCAGTTGAACTTTAAAGGTGGAAAAAGAGGAGCAAACTCGGAGAGAGTTCTAGAGTTGAGGGGTCATAACACTGAAGGACCTGCCTGCCAGGGTGGAGATTCTGGTGCGAGGACCTGAGAGAGCGACAAGGAGTGTAAGGAGCTAGGAGCTGAGTGAGGTAGAGGGGGGCAAAGTTATGTAGGGGCTTTGAAGGTGTGAAGCAGAATCTTGGATTTAATCTTTGATGGACCTGGTAACCAGTGAAGTTGGGAAGAGAACAGGGGAGATGTGAGTAGGATGCTTTGTGTGGGTGAGGACGGGCTGCGGAGTTCTGAATGTCCTGTAGCCTCTGTGTAGATTTTGCAGGGAGGGCCGATGAAGAGGTATTTTACAGTAATCAGTACGAGACATTATGAATCAATGAGTTTGAGCATCATTAAAGGACAGAAATGGATGGAGGTTGGCAATGTTATGGAGATGATAGAATTAAATTTTAGAAAGAGACCTAATGTGTAACTCCAAAATTAAGTGATGATTCAAACAAAACACCAAAATTTCTGACAACAGGAGCAGGTTTGACAAGTGTAGACCATCAACAGAAACAGAGAAATTGGATGCCTTAGAAAGTTGGGAGGGACATATTCATGCTACAGACCCACACTCCGGCTATCTCCACCATAACATGTTTACATTTACAAAGGGTGTTTTTAAATAAAATCAAATTATGTCCACAAAAAAAATGACTCAAAATACTTATTTAGTAAGTGTTTGCTTATACTGAGGTTGCATGCATCCATGGAAATATCCTTGACAGGATGGTAACATTGCAGGCCACAGGAGTTACTGTAATCCGAAAATTTATAGGGTTCGGTATATTACTCGCTTTTTACAAATGTATGCCGCATTCACACTGAACAAAACGCAATTCAAATGCAAACAGGTAAGCGATACAGCAAGTGCCAGGGAAAGCTCCTCTACATCCGCTATGTTGGAATATGATTTTGTTCTGTGAAGGGCAACCAATCAGGGAATTCAGGGAAATTTCATTTAGCAGGATCCAATCGGGGAAGTGCCAGGTAATAAGCACAAACAAATCAGAACGTGATTAGAGTCTGTGCTTTTAAAAGTCTACATTTTCACTCATTGGCGTTACAATGTTGAGCTGGCATTTTCATAAGTATGCAGTTTTGGAAAGCGTTTTCAAAATTCTCCTTCTAGGGTTAACAATGCCATAGTAGTATGGATAAAAGGTGCGAAAACGGGGACTAATGCTGTTGTTTCATTTGAACTGGGTAGTCTGAATTTCTGAGCTTCAAGTTGGAAGTTTCAACTGGAATGCTCCCACCAGTTGGATTTGCTACTCAGAAAGTCGGGAGAGCCTCATCAACCCCGACTTCAAAATTTAAGATAACTGCACCCTGCATCAACTGTAAGTGAAAGCTGTAGCATTATTCTTTTTATTAGCACTTCTGTCTTTGTGTGTCATTAAATCAGTAGCATACAGAGTACTCTCCAACTTCTGTCTCTGGACATAATGCAACGGTGTTTGGAATTTGCAAGATACCACTTAATGCGTTTTTAATAACATGTTTAGTAGTTGTCTGTATTCCAAAAGAGGAAACACAACAAAGGTTTACATGGAAGTGTCCATATTGGTTTTCCAAACGTTTTACTGGAATGACGTCATTCTCAGTTCCGACAATCTGACTTCTGAGGTAAATGGAATGAAGCATAATGTCTGCTTTTTTAAACAGAAACATAGTCGTGTAGACATGGCCATGCTGAACTGCCTCCATTCGACCGGCTGAGGCTAAGTGTCTTGGCATTTTGTGAGGCAAATCAACGAAGACTCGGGTACAGTATGCAAGCACCACACGGTTGTTTCCTGAGCTAGCATTAGGGGCCAGGATTGTAAAATGTGAGGCAGACAAAGCTAACCCCAGAGTTTCTCCTGGAAGGCATGCCTGTTAGGTTAAATGGAGACTCTAAATAGCCCTTGTATGATCGAGCGTGTACATATGTATTTAGTTACTGTCTTGCAGCCAGTACTATCAAGATAGCATAGACAGGGTAGCTGATCTGACGTCTGTACTTGGTGGTGTAACGTGCACACTTTTTCTTACAAGTGGGACATGGCTATTAAAGAGTTTCTCATTGTGTCATTGTGTGCATGCACAGCAACATAACTGGTAGATGGAATAGCGGCACATACTGTATAACTGACTAGCAATCATAATTTCCATTAGGGTTAATAAAGTCAACCTAATCTAATGATGTCATATTACTGTATTGACGGACTGCTTCTCAGATTTTGGTTAGTTGGCTGCAGACTGCAGAGGTGTGATGTTACAGCAGTACAGTTGTGACCAAAAGTTTTGAGAATGACACAAGTATTGGTTCTCACAAAGTTTGCTGCTTCGGTGTTTTTAGATCTTTTTGTCAGATGTTTCTATGGTATACTGGAGTAGATGTACAAGCATTTTACAAGTTTCAAAGGCTTTTAGTGACAATTCCATTAAGTTTATGCAAAGAGTCAGTATCTGCAGTGCTGGCCCTTCTTTCTTTTTCAAGACCTCTGTCAGGCTGGCAATCAACCTTTGGGCTGGGCCAGATCCTGACTGATGGCAGAGTTTGTCAGAATTGGTGGGTTTTTGTTTGTCCACCCACCTCTTGACCACAAGTTCTCAATGGGAGCTTCCTGGCCATGGACCCAAAATTTTGATGTTTTGTTCCCCGAGCCCCTTAGTTTTCACTTTTGCCTTATGGCACGGTTCTCCGTCATGCTGGAAAAGGCCTTGTTGGTCACCAAACTGCTCTTAATGGTTGGGAGAAGTTGCTCTTGGAGGATGTTTTGATCCCATTCTTTATTCATGGCCGTGTTCTTAGGCAAAATTTTGACTGAACCCACTCCCTTGGCTGACATGAATGGTCTCAGGATGTTTTACTGTTGGCATGACACAGGACTGATAGTAGCGCCGCTCACCTTTTCTTTTTTCCAGGTGCCCCAAACAATCGGAAAGGGAATTCATCAGAGAAAATTACTTTTCCCCCCAGCAGTCCTCAGCAGTCCAATTCCTGTACCTTTTTCAGAATATCGGTCTGTCCCTGATGTTTTTCTTGGTTTCTTTGCTGCCCTTATTGACACCCACCAGGCCATCCTCCAAAAGTCTTCGCCTTACTCACACCTGCCTGCTCCCATTCCTGAGCAAGCTCTGCACTGGTGGTGCCCGATCCCGAGCCAAGAATAAAGAATGGTACCAAAATTTCCTCCGAGAGCAACTTCTTTCAACCATCCCAGAACATTTTGGTGACCAACGATGCCTTTTCCAACATGATGGAGCAACAGGCCATAAGGCAAAAGTGAGACGTAAGTGGCTCAGTGAACAAAACATCAACATTTTGGGTCCATGGCCAGGAAACTCCCATTGGGAACTTGTGGTCAATCCTCAAGAGGCAGATGGACAAACAAAAACCCACCAATTCTGACGAACTCCAAGCATTGATTATGCAAGAATGGACTGCCATCAGTCAGGATTTGGGCCAGATGTTAATGGACAGCCTGCCAGGGTGAATTGCAGAAATCTTGAAAAAGAAAGAAGGGCCAGCACTGCAAATATTGACTCTTTGCATAAACTTAATGTCATTGTCAATAAAAGCCTTTGAAACTTTTGAAATACTTGTAATTCTACTTCAGTATATCATAGAAACATTTGACAAAAAGATCTGAAAACACTGAAGTAGCAAACTTTGTGAAAACCAACACTTGGTTCATTCTCAAAACTTTTGGCCACGACTGTACATTTCTGCCCCTTGTGACTCTCGGTTGAACAGAGAAGCGCTGAGGGTTTTTTAATAAATGATTATGCACCACTGAGAATTTAGTGATTAGAGAATACTTGCTCTGTAGCGAGGAGCAGTGCTTTGCTCTAGAGACAGCTGTGACAATGTGGAAACAGCCAATTGTCATTTAAGTAAAGAATATGTTAATCCTAGTGATTTTTCCATTTGCCATTCTCTTCCATTTCTAATTCTTGTAAATAAACTGCATGCAGAAACGAGCCTCAGTCCACCTGCTGCACAAGTGCTCTTTTCCTGTAAGTGCTTAGAGTCGGCAGGATTAATGGATCAAGCCGTGTGCTCGTGGGAGGCACCCTCTTGAGTAGTGGAGTTCTCTGGAGAACTGTTCATTTTTCCGGAGTTCATTAGTTGCACCAGTGTAGGGCATAAAGACAGCGCTGCAGCTTGTGAGGTGGTGCTCTGATTGCTTAAGTCCACACGGCTACTCGCTTCCTCTCCCCAGGAATCCAGGAACTGCCTCTGTTCCTCTTATGCTTGTGCTGGGAATGCAGGAAATTTAGACACTGTTTTAGGGGGGAGGGGATGCTTGCATATATATTCTGGAATAGAGAAAAAGAGATCGCTGGGCAGTGGGGCGGAAACGACTCTGAAGGACATCTGCAAGCTTAGGTGGGCTTGGGATTGTACTGGGAATGTGACTGCCCATGTGCTGATCAAGCAGCTCCTAAGTTTTTTTTTTTTTTATCTCCTGCTGATTCAGGAATTGTTTCTGTGAAGAACTTTTTTTTTTTTTTTTTTTTGAGGTCAGGAAAAGAACTTCCCGCTGAAGCACACTGAGGGGGAGTTTCTGGCAACAGGCGCCTCTGATGCAAGTGTTTGGGAGTGCAAGTATTGAAAAATTTTTTGGCTTGTGTGATGTGTTCAATGAGCCAAGAAAAAAGGAGACTGTGTGGCTCAGCAATGAGAAACTTGAAGTGAAGTTGGAGGAAGTGAGATCTAATGTGATAAGCTGCAGTGTATTGAATTGCGAGTATTGTACTTCGATAGCAGTGATCTGCACACTAATTTGTTTTTTTAGACATTCAACTTTCCCACAACATAATGTGGATTTTGTCTAATTTGATGCACCATTCTCTGTAAGCTGAATCTGGCCCACTCTTATCCTTGCCATGTGTACATACATGTGGAATTAATAACCAGGGGCATGGTCTGATATTGAACAAAACTGGTTTGAACTATATTGTGTACACCCAGTGTGTGTGAGCAATGGGTGACAAAGACATATTTTCCTTGATTTACCTTCCCATTCTACAGTTTAAATTTGTAATTTAAAAGTGCACATTGCAGACTTCCATTTGAGGTCCATTTTGGTCACACCATGTAGAAATTACAACTTTTTTTATACATGGTTGCCCCCCCCAATTTCAGGGAACCATAATGTTTGAGACACACCAATGGCATGTCTATTAAAGCTGTTATATTTAGTAGGTTGACATATATCCCATGCATGCAATGACTGCTTAAAGTTTATAATAGACATCACCAGGTTCTGAGGACCTTCTCCAGTGATGCCTCTAATACAGCCATCTTCAGCTCCTGCTTGCTTCGGGGGCTTGTCCTGTTAAGTTTACTCTTCAGCATATGGAAGGCCTGCTCTTTTGGATTTACATCAAGTGACTGGTTTGATTATTCAAGAATTTTCCATTTTTATCTTGGAAAAACTCCTTAGCAGTCTGTTTTGGATCATGATATTGTTGTAGATTGAAGTGCCATCCAATGAGTTTGGAGGCATTTACTGGAACTTGAGCAGATCAGATGCATCTCTGTGCCTCAGCAGTTCATCATCAATGAAGAGAAGTGTGCCAGGACCTGTGGCATCCATACCTGCCCAACCCATAACACTCCCACCTAGATGTTGAACAGATGAAGTGGACTGCTTTAGATCTTGTTCAGTTCCTTTTTATGTCCACACTTTGCTCCTGTTATCACTCTGATCAGGTTCATCTTTGTCTCATCTGTCCACAAGACGTTGTTCCAGAATTCTGCAGGCTATTCTAAGTACGTTTCTGCAAACTGTAATCTGACCATTCTGTTTTTGTGACTAACTTCTTCTTCTTTTGGCTGATCCCGTTAGGGGTTGCCATAGCGGATCATCTTGTTCCATATCTTCCTGTACTCAGCATCTTGCTCTTGTTACTCCCATCCGCTGCATGTCCTCTCTCACCACATCCATAAACCTCCTCTTAGTCCTTCCTCTTTTCCTCTTACCTGGCAGCTCTATTCTTAGCATCCTTCTCCCAATGTACCCAGTATCTCTCCTTTGCACATGTCGAAACCAACGCAATCTCGCCTCTCTGACTTTGTCTCCCAATCGTCCAACCTGAGCTGACCCTCCAATGTCCACATTTCTAATCCTGTCCATCCTTGTCACACCTAATGCAAATCTTAGCATCTTTAACTCTGCCACCTCTAGCTGTGTCTCCTGCCTTCTGGTTAGTACCACTGTCTCCAACCCATATAACCGTCCTGTAGATCTTCCCTGTCACTCTTGCTGATACCCGTCTGTCACAAATCACTCCTGACACTCTTCTCCATCCATTCCACCCTGCCTGCAATCTCTTTTTTCACCTCTCTTCTACAATCCATGTTACTCTGTTTTTGAGGCTAACTAGTGGCTTGAATCTTGTAGTGTAGACTCTGCATTTCTGTTCATGAAGTCTTCTGCTGATAGTTGCCTCTGACACATCCACAGACTGTTGCTGATCTGTCACATATGTGTTTTTGGCTTTTCCTTTACCATAGTGAGGATTCTTCTCTTCTCCACAGTGGAGGTCTTCCATGGCCTACCAGTTCCTTTTTGATTACTGAGCACCCTCTTATGTGTTCGTTCTCATGAATGATATTCCAGACAGTTGCTTTAGGTAACCTTAAGGTTTTACTGATGTCTCTTAATGGTTTTAGTCTTGTTTTTCAGCCTCATATTTGGCTTCTTTGGCTTTTCTTTGGCACTTCTGTTGTCCTCATGTTAAACATTACCAACTACACTCTCCAAAGGATATCTTATGAAGCAATTCAGCACACCTGAGGAATACCAAACACCCGAGACACCAATTGTCCTAAACATTCTGGTGCCATGAAATGCGGGGACAGTGTAGGAAAAAGTGTTTTCATTTCTTCATGGTGAGACCAAACATACCCTTACAATAAAAACAACACCCTTCAATTAAAGTCTGCCATCTGTGCTTTAATCACGTCTGAATTATTTGATTTGTAATTTTAAAATGTGCAGCAGTGTGGTAAATCAAGAAAAAAACATTATGGAATGCTCTGTGTGTATGTGTTTTGGTGGCACCAGTTGTTGCCCATATGGGGTTGTGGATAACACAAGTGTTATTTATTTATTTATTTATTTCCTTTTTGCAGTTGTGCATGTCAGCTGTAATTGTGACATTGTCTGTTTTGCTATTTTTACAGCTGGTCAGTGAAAAGGTGGGCGGAGCTGAGGGCACCAAGCTCGATGAAGACTTCAAGGAAATGGAAAGAGTAAGTAGCATATCTGTCTGTATTCCATATTGTGCAGGTCGCAAGCTGTTTCTGAATTTGTGCTTCAAAAATGAAGTAATTCACATAAATTTTACCAGTGCATTTACATCCTCAAAATAATATCTGGCTGCTTCTTAACCAAGAATGTCGCTGACTTAATTTATTAATTGCAAGTACCGTATATACTCATGTATAATTCAGGTTTTGAAACCTGAAAAATCGAGCATAAAATCAGACCCCAACTTACACACCCATTCAAAGATGTGACACTTAATTTTTAAATTAATTTTTTTTTTTTACATCTTCTTACCTCCTCTAATCTCGCACCAGTTTCTCAGACGCATTGAATTTTGTTGCAGCAGCACAGTTACCAATTTCTTGCGCCACTTCGACGTTTAATTTAAAACCAGCTTCATATTTTCTTCTGATTGAACGCTTCATCGTAGATAAGGGATGCTCTTACGATAAACGTGTATGAGGGTTTGAGATTCAAAAAACACAAATCGGTGCAAACGTTGATTCGGAATAGTTCAAGTGTTCCCGCGTGGTCACGTTGGCACAATAGAGAGAGAGAGAGCGGTTAAGAGAACACGCTGATACAGCACATTGCCACACCAACATAGAAAACAAAGGCCGTATGCTCCGTGGTTACTCTCTCAGGTGGGCTTTAGCATACCATTCCGCATTCGACTTATATGACGGACATTATAAAATACCAGAAATTACACGATAAAATCAAGTCCAGACTTATCCGCGGCAGAACTTATCCTTGAGTATATACGGTACTGAACATTAATTAAAGTGACATTGGTTAACTGAGAAAATAGTGAAGTAAAGCCCCTCGGGAGTCATTTCGAAGAAAATACAGAAGGCCTTGGAGAAAATGTCTTCTGGTATGTTTTGAGTTTATTGAGAACTTTGAGATATTCATGCAAGCTCCACATTGTATATAACTGAAAGAAGAATTTCACTGTTAAGATTTGATCCATGTGCTTGTTTTTAACACAGAGTGTATATGAGGGTCAGAAGGATGCTGCCTTTGTTGGCAATAGCAGGAGTATGCACTTTAATTTTGCCGTCGGTCTGACTGCTCACCTGAATAGTCTGGCAAAAGTATAAGCTACTAAAGCAAGCAGAAGTGTAAAAGCATCCTTCAGTGCTTCGCTGAAGGCTAGTGGTCCTTGAATTCCACAGACTCAACAAGAATCTTTTGCAGGCCAAAGTTATTAGCTTAGAGCAGATAACATGGGCCGTCCCAATTCAGGAAGCGTTATTCAAGAAAGTGTTGAATTTTTTTCCCCTTAGCCAGGTTGTCATTATAACTGCAAAATGGGTTTCAGTTATTTTTTCTTTAAAAAGGTAACTTAATTCAAAACACATTTTAATATCTTGGTATACACTCACTGGCCACTTCATTAGGTACACCTGCTGAACAGCTTGTTAATGTAAAATAATCAGCCAGTCGCATGGCAGCATTTGAATGCATTTAGACATGTAGACACTGTCAAGATGACCTGCTGAAGTTCATACTGAGCATCAGAATGGGGAAAAAAGGGGACTGAAGTGACTTTGAATGTGGCATTTTTCTTGGTGCCAGACGGGTTGGTCTGAGTATTTCAGAAACCGCTGATCTCCTTGGATTTCACACACAACCAATTCTAGTGTTTACAGAGAATTGTCCGAAAAAGAGAAAATATCTAGTGAGCGACAGTCCTCTGGGTGAAAATGCCTTATTGAAGCCAGAGGAGAACAGCCAGACTGGTTTGAACTGGTAGAAAGGCAACAGTCACTCAATTAACTACTTGTCATAGCTGAGGTATGAATGCACAAAATGTCAAGGCATGAAGCAGATGAAATACAGCAGCAGGAGACCACACTGGGTGCAGCTCTTGTCAGCGAAGAACAAGCAGGGTACAAGTCACAAGGTCTCACCAAAATTGTATTCATATTTCATGTAGCATTGTTTGTTTCTGATATCTTAGATGTAAAAATAATAAGTAGGAATGCTGTGTGTTTTTTTTTTTTTCTTTTGCAGTAACCTGGCAGAATGCCACCATTGTTGGTGTTTTTTTTATTTTTTGGGGGGTCAACTTGGCTATTAATAATATTTTGAGCAAGATGAATTATTCACTTATTGCAAGAAACTCTGTCCTGATAACATTTTTCTGCAGATATTTCATTTGATACAACTTGCTGTCTAAACCTTTCATGGTAACAATTCCTTTTCTACAAGTGGTAATGTATCACTTTCGGCCAACATATGCGTTTTTCATTTTAATGTTTTTGTAATCAATTTTGACTAAGACCTGTGCAGTGGCAGCATAAACATGTCTTTTATTTATTACAGTCTTTGTGATACTGTTTGTAAGACACAGAGGCACCTTCACTGATACTATGTTTGTAATGATGAAAATGTAATTTACATTAACTCTTTTATTTATTCTAAAATCTTCATGAAAATTCCACTTAATTTAATGATCTTAGCTAACAGTTTCCAAAATAATTATTTGTTTAGACCTCACAGCAGCAGTCTACCAACAGCCTATGATAAAACGCCTACCAGGTGTGAACAGTTGTAGGCAGTCTCTTTGGTTCAGTCTGAAAATGAAATCTCATTTTTTTCATGTGATGATCTTACACGCCTCTTCATAAATTTCAAATACAAGCATTCTGGTTTTGTTTTCTGAAGCAAACATTTTCTTGTCAAAGAACAACAAAAACATAAAACATTTCACTTTTTAATTATCTATTTTCAGGTCTGCCTTTTGCAACGCAGTTCATTGCTTTGTCTGCCTTGGGTTCTGTTTCATGAACCGCTTTACTAGCAGAGATGGGAGTTGCACAAAAGAAACAAGAATATACAGTCTTTATGGATGTGATACTGGGATCAACATGGCAACATGGTGTGGTGTGCTTTCTGGGGGTGGTCCAGGGCATCAGTGAGGTCCTGGACAGGCTGTGGTGCTACTTGGTGGCGTCGGATGCACTGATACATAACGTCCCATAGTCTGGGGAACGTGGGGGCCAATCAATGGCACAGTGTCTTCGTCATCCAGAAACTGCCTACACATTCTGGCCACATGAGGCCTGGCATTGTCCTGAACCAGGAGGAACCCAGGACCCACTGCAGTAGAACAAGTTCTCATAATGGCTCAGAGGATTTCATCCCATTGCGTAATAGTAGTCAGGGTACCTTTGCTTAGTACAGCCTCCTTCAAGTATGCCTCCCTGACCGTCACTCACCCACTGTCAAGCCAGTCATGCTGGATGATGTTGCAGGCTTCATAATGTTCACCACAGTGTCTCCAGACTCTTTCGTGTCTGTCACATGTGCTCAGTGTGAACCTGCTGTCATCTGTGAAGAGAACAGGGGCGGCAGTGAAGGAATTGCCAATTGTGTATTCTCTGGCGAATACCAATTAAGCAGCACGGTGATGGGCAGTGAGCACAGGTCCCATACTTCCCTCATGGAATCTGTTTCTGACTGTTTGGTCAGAAACATGCACGTCAATAGACAGCTGGAAGTTATTTTGTAGGTCTCTGGCAGTGCTGCTCCTGTTCCTTCACTCACAAAGGAGCAAATACTGTTCCTGATGCTGGGTTAAAGCCCTTCTACCTCCCTTCCACCTCTCCATGTGTAATGGCCCATCTCCTGGTATCTCCTCCATGCTCTTGAGATTGTGCTGGGAGACACAGCAAACCTTCCTGCGGCGGTACTTATGGATTTGCCATCTTGGTGGAGCTGGGCTATCTGTGCAACCTGAATCAGCTGCCTCATGCCACCAGTAGGGACAAGGACACAAAACAAGAGAAGAATCAGTCAGAAGGATAAGAGAGAGCAATTGTCTATGGCTACCACCTTCAAAACAATTCCCTTTTGAGGGCTGTCTTGCTGTTGCCTCTCCAGTGCTCTTGCTGTCGTTTTTCATTTGCACCAAAGCAGTTGAAGTTGATTCATAATCCATTATGCTTCCTAAATGGACATATTGATATCCCTGAAGCTTAATTGACTTGGTGTTAGACTATGATGATGAAGTGTTCCCTTGATTAGTCCTCAAAATAAACTTTATCAGTACATTCCCTTCATTAAAGATTATTAAATGAGACCTCTTGCTTACACTTTGTCACTTCAAAATCAAAGGAATTTCTTTTTGATCTTTCTTGGGATATTCCAACTCTTTTTACAATGCTATTTGGAGCCATGATGCTTGAGGTAATGTAAGAAATCATGAGCGACACGGGTTATGACAACACCATATGAAAGCAACATCATTCTGTAAGAATGATTAAAACTGTGATTGGGTGTTACCAACATCCAGCCCCGCCTCAAATAGCTGCAGCAAAATAACTGCAAAATGACCAGATGTTACATGTATGTTCAAAGTCATCCCAAACTCTTTAGTGTTCATAACAATGAATATTATACTTCATTGTATTTTGTAAAATGAAAAAGGCATATTAAATAGCCCTCTTCATATACAGTATCGGAATTTTCCTCTACAATCCTGGGTGGTACTGATGTGTATCCAGAATTCCACACTATACAAAATATGTCCTGAAGATCCACTCAAGACAGAGGTGTGGATAGGAGAGCAATTTAATTCTGAAGCTTTCAAACAGGTGGGGGGTGTGGGGGAATCTGTTCAGTCTTTAATACTTCAGCTACTGAAAGGAGATGGTGGAAAATATGACGCCTATAGATTTATTTGAAGTTAATGTAATAGTTATTTTTATAGGCAAAATGAAGTTGTAGACATAAGGAGGAAAACAAAATGGAAGCAGCGATAAGTTTGTTTAAAACAGGTCATGCTGGATTTAAGACAGGCCTTAATGGCGAAGAGGTTACCTGTTTTACAGAGTTTCTGCTTTATTTCCCTCTGTCTTGTGGTACAACCAAGAGCAATAGTTTGAATTTTACAAATATTGGAATACTTTCACTTTGTATTGTGCGTGTCTGTGTGTGTGTATTTCTAAGTTGCTTAGGGTAAATGTATAAAAATTATAGGGAACCAAGCTTTACCTCTGGTTCAGATTTAAATTTTAATAATTGATTTAATCAATCTCTCTGTTACTTTGTCAAAGTTTTCTGCCATATTGATAACCTTTTCAGTGACATAAATATTGACTAAATACTTTTAATTTCTTATAAAAGGTAGAAAATGCCTTTTCTTTCTTTTGCTTATTAAATTAGATAGATAGATTCTTCGATAATCCCAAGGGGAAATTCACATACTCCAGCAGCAGCATACTGATAAAAAAACAGTATTAAATTAGAGAGTGATAACAATGCAGGTAAAAACAGACAATAAATTTGTGTAATGTTAACGTTTACTCCCTCGGATAGAATTGAAGAGTCGCATAGTGTGGGGAAGGAATGATCTCCTCAGTCTGTCAGTGGAGCAGGACGGTGACAGCAGTCTGTCGCTGAAGCTGCTCCTCTGTCTGGAGATGATACTGTTCATTTGCTGTAAATTTGCTCTCTGCATAGACTCCAGCCCCCATGCAATCCTGTACCAGGAAAGCAGATTCAAAAATTGGATGGACGGCTGGATTTCCATTGATAAACTAAGGGTTTCCATTGATAAATCTTCCAGTATTTCATTGAACTCACATTTTGTATCATTAGCGTCTTTATGGAGAGGGAAAACATCAGAGGTATAAAGAGTGGGGCAAATTCAGATTTTTTTTTTTTTTTTGTGCAGTTTTTGATGACATAATTACAGCCTATTTAGGTGTTTTTTTGTGCATGGAGTACTTGGCTTATCTGCATATCCCATGCTTTTCATTTATTGCTTAGGAATGAATTTTTATTCAGATAGTTTTGCTTAACCAGTATTGCCAACATGCTACTGACATTAACTGTTATTTTTTTATTTTTTTGGTCACACTGCTTCAGATAGTTATGTAGTCAGTATTGCCAGTGTCTTATAATTTACCAAATCCTACTTTTGTGTCTTTGCCCTACAGAAGGTGGACGTGACCAGTAAGGCTGTGTCAGAAATGATTGCTAGAACCTCTGAGTATCTGCAGCCAAACCCAGGTAAGGAGTTGTATCCAGCAGGGGCGTTAGCTCCCTTGGAATGAGTTCTTTTGTAATTGCGGCGTGTTACGTAACCTGAAACTATATAGATATAATATAAAAAGACGATACCCCTCCCTTAGTGATACAGCGGTAAGAAATCACATAGGAGAAATAACTTAGCTTTCCTTAATGACAGCTTACACTACATAACAGACGAAGGAAGCCAATGGCAAGAACCCAGTTTAGGAGTGGGGGCCCGATGATGTGTAGAGTCTATCATTTTCGCCGTTGCAGTGGAAGGATTTTCAGGATTGGATCCCATCCGTCCATCAGGTTCAAAGGTGTGCCAAGCAGTGTTTCAAGGCTTTATACTCTTTTTGTTCACGTGCAGGCCCCCACTTTGGTGAATCACTGTGGTGTTATGGGTCCACAGCTCGTTGAGCAAAGGCCATTCCTTTTAAATAATCGACGCGCTCGCGGCTTAGCGAGGAGTCGGGCCATAGCGAGCCGTGGGACGATCCGTAGGGTGTGGGCGTTTCTCACCGAGTGCACAGGTGAGGAACTGCCCACATTCGTGATTGTCCCATGGCTAATGCTGCAGCTGTTGTGGCCCTCGTCATTTTAAAAAGCGCGAGTCGGTTGTGAGGTGTAAAAAAATGGAGAGAGGAGAAAAAGAGGACGGATGTTACAGGGAGCGAGGAAGCATGCGGTGCAGGAGAGACAGACACGCGGTGTGTGCGTGTGGTGAGCGCGCGATCGAGCACTCTAGGGCAGCTGTAAGGAAGCTGGGTGTTGGGCCAACACCCAGACGTTTCAGTTGGATGTCGCTCCCGCTGAGCGATCAGGTAGCGGGAGTGACCAGGGAAGGCGACTGGCCGCAGAGAGGCCATGGAAAGGCAGCGGAAGTTGGGAGACTTGGTGGTTGGAATCCCCAACGTGGGTGACCTGGCCGTTGGTGGAAACCAAGTTCTCCGAGGCTGGGATGAGTGCCATACCGGAGCCACGGTTCGGGAGGTCTCCAGTCTCATGCGTGTGTTTCAGGAGGGCAGCTGCAGAGAGCGTCTTGCCTGTTGCTAAGCCCTAACGGGATAAGCAGGTGAGACGCTAATAGAAACGATGCACCGGATTTGTTATTGTTTTAAAGATTGCTTCCTAAAGAAGATTTTAACCTCTCGTTTTAAAGGATTGTTTTTTCTTATTATTTTAACCTCTACGTTTTACCTTTAATGGATTATTTATTTAATGAAGAACTTTTGAATGGACTGCACTATTTATTTGAACACCTGTTTTGTTGACTGTTTTAATAAAAGCACTGTTTCACTTTTAACCATCCCCTTGCTTAGATGCTCAATTATTTGCCTCCACTGACTAGCTCACTCGGTAACATTATCGACGGTGTGGGGTTCAAGTGCTTCCAACAGCAATGGGAGTGTGGAGCCTGAACTCGCATCGTCACAATCACACCATTCCAAGCAAGGCAGATTTTCATGCTACTTTGATAGACAAAAATAGTATGCAAAAATCCTCACTCTGAATGCCCATTTCCTAGTTGTCTATCTATCTTGTCTTGTATTGTACTGCTTACCTAGCAGCTCTATATGGTGAACCCCTGTGCTAAATCTGGCATGCGAGTAGAAAAATGCAGATTTATATTATATTATATTTGCACAGAGTACAGTGACATATTAAACTTAGGCTTATTACAGGAGCCTAGAATTCTGTGACCACCCTATAATAGGAGGGATAGGACTGAACATTATTAAAAGTAACAACTCTGTATTTCACTCCTTTTTTGTTAACAAGATTTTTTTTTTTTTTTTTATCACCAGCATCAAGAGCCAAGCTGTCTATGCTCAACACAGTATCCAAAATTCGTGGGCAGGTCAAGAATCCTGGCTATCCACAACCTGAGGGACTTCTGGGGGAATGTATGCTGAAATATGGCAAAGAGCTAGGAGAGGACAATAATTTTGGTAAGTCATTTTCTTCTAACATTTGCAAGTAAATATGTATACATTATATTAGTGCCGAGCCAAATCTGCACTCCACACTGTGGTTTTTGTCATATAATTTTTGTTGAAATCTTTATGCTGTGAATGACTAGTGAACTGCTTATCTTTCCCCTATGTTTAGTGAAATGGCCTTTTACAACAGCTTTTTTTTTTTTTTGGTAGTATATTTTTAAAAGTATATTTTAAAAATGCTATTTCTCTGTTTAGTGTCTCAGTGTGTGGTAAGAAAAGTCTGCATTTGTGCCTATGAAACAGCTGAGTACAAGGATGACATCACACTTGTTTTGTATAAAATGTTACTGCAAGCTAAAACTATTACATAATGTTGTGATAAATCAAATGCACTGAGGGGGAAAATTGTTTTGCTGGTATATGTACTGTTTGTATTAGTCTTATTATGTAGGATTTTAAATTGGTCACTGTAGGGAGCATTTTTGCTGCAGTCATTTCCTGGTTTGGAGAGGTTCATTGTAAAAACATCCACATTCTTTCCCTCCACCTCTTACTGCCCTGCTTTTGTGATGTAACGTTATTCCTGGTATCTGATTGTTTTAAACTAAACACAAACATAGCTAAATTGTTTGTCATTGCTAGTAAATGTCAGCCGTTTAAACTGAGTTATACATTTGCAAAATGCTCTAAATGTCTATGCATATTATAGAAGACAGGGGTGCCATCGAGTTCTAAATACCAGACACAGCAGACATCCTCACAGCCATGGGTTCAATTATAATGGATTTTATTCCTCCAAGTACCTTATATATAATACAATTTGCATGTGGAAGGTGAATCCTTTGTTCTCCCTATTTTTCTTCCTCTTGCAAATGTTGTCCTCAGCCTCCTGACTCTGAATCTCTGAGGCAAGCGTAGTTGGCACCCTTTAAGCTGGATCTCAGGAATACTTCTGGTGCCTGCCCAAAGTCTGAGAGAAGCACTTCCTTGTCAGGTGGAATGCAGGGATGCTTCCTCCCTGCAGCTTCCCCTGGCATGCAACATGGCTGCATCACCTGACTACACCTCCCAACATGAAAAAGAAAAAAAAAACAAGGAGCAGTGACACAAGAATGCTGCCCTGTATTGCAGTGGGGAAATATAGGCTCCAGGAAGGCTAACTCCCCCTGTGCCTTCATCATTCTGGCCTCCCATCCCTGGCAAGTGGTCAATTCTAAACCTGGTTGGGATGCCAATCTTTTGCTGTCTTTCCACTCTGACATCTATTCTTAACAAGGGACCACCTTTTCCACTGTAGGGGATGCCGGACAATCCCCAATGACACTTACAATATAAACTTTTCATTGCATGTTCAAAGTCTCACCCATTATACTAATAACACCTAACTCTTTTTTTTTTTTTATTAGATTATCCCCTCCCTGTACCACTCTTGCACTTCACTTCAAAATAATACCTGTAACTGTTAAAGTACTGTTACTTACTGTACTAGGGGCTCCGCCCCCTGCTCACATCGCTCGCCCACCCCCTGGTTTGGTTTACCAGATATACAATTTAAAGAGATTGTTAGTTTCATGGGAGTTGTTACATACGCTGCTCAATCATTTCAAAGCCTGTACAGCTGCTGTCCTTTTGCCACTTCGCATCTCTGTCGCTCGCGTGGTAAAGGGGGTGTCAGGCTTAGTTTGGCTGAATGCACGCTAAAGAGAAGCAGTCTGATCATCTGCAGTCCTTTTGCTGCTGGCGAGCTTCATGTTTTGCTTGTCTCTTTGTCGTTGTTTTAAGAGCTGTTAGCACATGAAGCGTGTCTGCCAACAGCAATCTAACAACTGCTAGGTTAGATGTCCATGGACTTGTTTTAAATGATGGCTCACTGCCTTGTCTCGCATGACGTTTTAAAAACAATACTTAAAAACCGGCCCCAGGCATGGTTAAATCTCTTTCTCAGGACATATAATGCTGCTCGCGTTGTCAAGGGGGGGCAGCTGAACACATGCTAAGGAGGTGCCGTCGGATCATCTGCTGTCTTCCGTGCTGTACTCTGCCCTCCCTCAATTGGACCCAACAGTAACTTAAAACAAAAAAGGCTTCAATCTGGCTGTGACGCTACAATACTTTCGAATTTTACTGCTTTCATATTCTTTACCTTTCTCTGCATGTGTATCGCGCCATTGTTTGTTTGAGCCTTTCAAATTCCACTGCTTTCATAATCTGCCTTTTTTCTCTCCAAAGCTTTTGCGTCTCTTTTCTCTGCGATGCTCTTTCTTCTTCGCTTACTCGTTGACATTTCATCTAGAACGTATTGTCCTTATACGTTTTGTATGTGCTGAGAGCACAGCATCTGTGTGTGCTACGTGCCTTGACATGACTGAGTGTTATTTGATATTGTTTGCATCTCATGGGTCTTTTAAATGTTTTCCAAGAACTTCCAAGAAGATCACATATCGTCGCCCTTCTTTTTCTTTCCAGGATTTTTTTTATGATAGAGAGATATACTAATGTGTGCTGTATTTGTGAAAATAATAACAGTATAAACTTGTGTAGTATGTCTCGCTGACTTGTTTATTATAAGAGCATCCAAGCTGTAGCAAATGGAATCGTCACTAGTCAGTGTTCAGTGATAATAGCTAAACTAATCAAATTCAGCCCTTGATAGTACACTTTAAAATGTATTATCCCAAGTTATACATCTCTCTTAGTCCGTATTTCTAGTACCATTAATGTTTTAATGTTCAAAACTGAACTGAAAATTTCATATGTTTTAATTAGCACAATGTAACACGGGAATATTTACACACTGCCATTTGTGTTTTTGGTAGATAGCTCCTTTTATAAATAAAATGGACCATTGGGGAGAAGAAAGCAGCCATTTTGTAATTAAATATGGGCTCTTTTATGGAACTCTGGGATAGGAGAAGGAGTTTGCTAGGATGTTTCTTACATATTTTCATATGTAGTTTCCTACACTACATTCATACCTCTGTATTTCATCGACTTATTTTTGCGAAATTTGTAGCATACCTGTAAACTCAGTTGTATTATATGGCCCCAGTTGGAATTGCTTTAGAGGAGCACATTGCATTTTAAAAAGCAGGCAACATGCTGCATATTTTCTATGCAACACATGGAGGGAGTATATTTAAATTGATATAGATGTGCAAAAATGAGTAATATAGGAGAATTGGCCTCTATTACCGACTAGTAAACACTGGAGTATGTTATATTAGATATATGCAGAATGTTAGCCCTGCTACCGAGCGTTAGATTATAAAGTTCACGAATGCACAGCTCAGTTCACATTACTTCCTCTTTCTCATTAGCCTGAGGCAAAATTCTCCTCTTTTAACACATTGTAAAATTCAAAAGTTCCATAGTTAAACTTGAAATATGTATTTAACAAAGAAAACCAAGTACCAACATGAGCTAGTGGTAATAGGAAATATCAGGTATTGTTATAAAATAACATTGATTCAGGCACGGTACATATTGGGCAGTATCATTAAATATAGTGTAGGCCTGTGTGACAATAGTGCAAATGCATGGTGCTGATCGAATCTATGCACTTTGCTGATACTGTAGCTCTCCCCTCGAATGAACTAACAAGGTAGTCTTCTCTCATAAACCAATGATGGAAAATGAATTTATGCGACAATAGGTGGCGATTTTTTTTTTTTTGTGCACACTTTCTGCTAATGTACTGTTTGTCCCCAGTATTGTCCCTGTCTCTGACGTGTGTTAATAATTTCCATCATAATTGGCAAACTAGGCGTTGTAGTACCAGAAAATGACAGGTGGACTTTCAGACTGTTGGATTTAAATTTCACTTTCTAACAGTTGTATATAATATTAACCTTGTAGGAGGTTTGATAGCTGCCTTAAGAGATGATCTGTTAGCATAGTTAAATCTTAACAAAACAGAAATTGTGCAGTATATGTAAAACAACATTTTAATTCAGTCTAGTTTGTCTAAGTATATATGTATTTTTAACCAAAGCTGCACTTTAATACATGCTATGTGTAGGGATAAGTCAGCAAAAACAAGAAATGCTTAAATGTTTTCCCTGCAACCCCGCTCTGGATAAGTGGGTTTGAAGGTTGGCTAGATGGATGGCTGAATGGAGAGGGATGTTTAACTATGCTAAAAACAAAAATGAATACAGATATGTTATTTTGTGGGCTCAGGCTTACAGTTACTTGAAATATCTTGCCATCATCAACAATTGACTAACTTCTCTAATAATAAAATTAAATGCTGTGAAGGATACAGCGTGTAAAAATAAAATTTATGTGACAGGTCTAATAGGATGTAACACATTTGTTATAGTGTCACGCCACCAGACTAAGGCTGTTTTGTTTAATTTTTTTTTTTTTTTATAGGTAATGCATACTAGTAAACGTGCTATAACACTTACATGACAGAATTAAAAAAAAATCTTGCAATCTTCTTGATCCGCTGTCTCACTGACAACAACTGATGCGAGTTTCCACTTATTTGTTCCGCAACAGCTGTCATGTGCGACTTGGGCTCTCGTGGTAATTAGAGCTGTTGGAGTGATGATATGTTTTCAGTCTGCGCATCTCCCTCTAGAGAGTACTTCAGCAAGATGGGGAGGAGTTTGTGCATTTTCCTGTTGGAATGCCAACTTCTCTGCACTTGGAAACAAAGTCTTCGTCAGAGTTTCTTCCACCATAAGATTTGAAAACCCCAAACTATCCAGAATCGTCTGCTTTAACATGGATAACCCTTTGTGTATGCAAATTTTACATGGCTTTCTGTATCCAGTCCACTAAACGCTGATAGATTTTGCTGACTCGGAGGGGGCTGGGCGCATGTACTGATACAGCATGTTGCCACATCCACCACATGACGATCTACCAGAGGAGCCCAAATTAGGACCCGAGTGCAGTTGTGCAATGGGTGACACCTCAGCACCAAACTAGTTTG
Source organism: Polypterus senegalus (assembly GCF_016835505.1). Taxonomy (NCBI): domain Eukaryota; kingdom Metazoa; phylum Chordata; class Cladistia; order Polypteriformes; family Polypteridae; genus Polypterus; species Polypterus senegalus. The sequence continues at coordinate 144,982,876 of NC_053163.1, read as the reverse complement.
AATGAAATGGAAGAGGGTGGCCAGTCCTGCCACCAATCCCAGAGTTTTCCATGCGAGTTGAAGGACCTGCTTGCAGGGATGGATGCAGGTTAATGTCAGTATATGGGCCTTGGTGAAGGGCCCAGCAGAGTGGAATCAGTCAGTCAGTCAGTCATTATGCAAACCACTATATCCTAACACAGGGTCACTGGGGTCTGCTGGAGCCAATCCCAGCCAGCACAGGGCACAAGAAAGGCCAAACACAGGGTACACACACACCCACACACCAAGCACACACTAGGGACAATGTAGGATCACCAATGCACCTAACCTGCATGTCTTTGGACCGTGGGAGGAAACCCACACAGACACGGAGAGAACATGCAAATTCCATGCAGGGAGGACCCGGGAAGCAAGCCCAGGTGTCCTAACTGTGAGGCAGCAGCGCTACCAGAGTGGAATCATTCCTTGAATTTGTGGGATTTGAACCAGCGATTGGCAGGTCACCACTCCTCCTAACTCTGCTGACTCAAAGAAGTTGGAAAATACTTAGAAAGTGTTCTGTTATATAGTTTTACTTGATTTTATTTCTTCATAGCTAGCTTTTGCCAAATTCATTGCATCTTGCTTAGACATTTTATCCTTTAAACATTTTAAAACACTTACCGTATGTACTCAAGTTGGGTCTTGAAACCCGAAAAATCGATCATAAAATCCGACTCCGACTTATACGCCCGTTCAAAAAGGTGACACTTTTTTTTTTTTTTGTTTTGATTTTTATACATCTTCTTGCTTCCTCCAATCTTACAACAGTTTCTTAGACACGTCAAATTTTGTTGCAGCAGCGCAGTTACCAATTTCTTTCTCCACTTCCTGGCTGTTTTTTCAGAACTGAGGTATCTGACTTGGAGCTATTGTATGGTTAAGGCTTTAAATATGCAGTATACTTTAGCATGCAAATAACTGTAGTTTTCCTTTCACATCATCAGCCAATTTAAAATGAACTATTATGCTGTAGGTCTGATTTTGTGTTTTTTTTTTTTTTTTCCATTTTCCAATTTTTTAAATTGCCATTTTAGAGCCATTGCAGCATTGGTAACACCCTTTTATAACTACTTTGGCCAACATGCTGTTTCACACTAAAGTAAGCCTATATATGTTTATGTTGTGATTTCCTGTTATATGTGTTCTAAACAGCTAACTTATTGGCACATACTGCCTAAAACTGTGAGGTGTACCTTAAAAATGATCATTCATATTCATGAAGCAATGGGCAAAAAGATGTTTGAAAGTTCAAATTATTTTCATACTGCATCATATTCTTCAACTGCAGCAATAAAATTATGTCCCACAAAGCACAAAAATAAGTAAGGCCAGCATGGGTATCTGCTTATTGTTTCACTACCACCTCATGTGCACTTCAGAAATAAATAAGTTTAAGCAAAAAAAGAGAGAGAGAAGAATGTTTAATACATACATTTTTTCAAAAACATCATGTGAAAGGGCTTTTTACAAGGGTGCATTTACAGAACCTTGTTCAGGGTATTCACATAGCCTCCAGAATGTTTAACCCATATTTGAATATATTAGACCTGTGTGTGTGTGTATAGAATTGTAATTTTATATAATATAAAAATATTTAACATTCAGATCTCAATTATGGGCTCAGGTATCAGCCATTGTTTAGGGTTGCCTTATGCCAAATGTTGCCAAAATAGGAATAAGCTGCTTTGGGAAACGGATGGATGTCATTGTGGGTGAGGAAACGCGCTTGAATTAGGGTGCTAACTCAGGCTGCTCTGTAGTGACCGGGTGTCCGGAAGAACATAAATATGTTTCAGGAAGGCTTCCTTTGCATAGTCATATAAGAGTGAAGACCAGGCGCTTAGTCTTCAGCATGAAGCATTCCAACTTTAAATTTCAAATGTTCATAACACAGTGTCTCGCCGTCTTATTCAAGTTCTAATAGGAAACTATCAAAAGTCAAATAATATATTGCCACTTTTTACTCTCAATCTTTGAATAAAAATATAAATGGTAAAACTGAACACTAACTTTGTTATTTATATTGCACGTAATGCTGTCTTACTTTACTCTTGATCTCTCTCACACACATACACACCAACTCTGCTTCTCCTGTCAGCAAATTTGATTGGCTCTGCTTTTCTTACTCACTGAGTTAGCAGTGTGAAGTCTGTGGGATTTTATTTTTTAAAGGTTATTAAAGAAAACAATCTGTAGCCAAGTATGAAATTTATAGTTTTTGATTTTGGTAAACCTGTGTGATCAGTAAGGGGGTGTTGCAGATCCTCAAACCCCAGACAGAACCACTAAGACACAAGTCCCAGTACAGTAAAAAAAAGTTTATTTTCAAAAATACCTCACAAAAGGCTTTGAAAATAACAAGTTCAACACGATTCTTCGTCTTCTCTTTTTCTCTATCCTTCCACTCTTCCAGGGAGCTTTGTCCTTCTTTCACCCGACTTCATCTCTCTGGGATGATGTCAAGCAGCTACGTGGACCAGTACTTCTGGTGCTAGAACATAGTCTGATAGAAGTACACCTGGATCAAACGAAAGTGCCACAAAGTAGGGATAATGGTTCCCTGCAGCACCTATGGAACCCAACAAGGCTGCCCTATGGAATTACAGTTCCTAGCGTGCTTTGCGGGTGTCTGCAGAGATAGCATCACCTAGGGAGGCTGCCGCCTAGTGTGTTGGGGGAGCATGCACCCCTGCCAGGTTGGCTTCCCCCAGGCTAGGTATCGTTCCAACCTGGTCTGGATTGCAGTGACCCAGTGCATCACCGGCATCTTCTGCCTGTCTCCTGGCTGAGGCTGGATGGTCTTCACCCTGTTTCTTGGGCCTTTGAGGAGTTGGCCTCCTGTCCAGGTATGGAACCTTGCCACATTCTGGGTGGAACACTGGCCCATGTGTGCCATCCATCACGCTTGTAAAAACTGAGGTGGAGAAATCTAGAAAGCTGTCAAAAACTAGGTTTCATGATATGATAGGGTGTAATTGCATCATACAAATCCAACTTGTGTTTGGTTTATCTTCAAATATAATTTAACCAAAATTTATAGCAAATCTTTTCTAGATGTACTGCCATGAAAACTTTCTATTTCACATTAGTATTGTAAACTCTTTTTATTTTTTTTTCTTTCAAAATCCATGCTGAGTTGCCTTCTGCTGCATATTCCTCAATGTGGACATTCTTTCAAAGCCCAATATTACATTTCCTAAAAAAAAAAAGTTTTTTTCATTTTGAAATGTGTGTCTTTACATCCACTGGAACTTCAAGGTTACATTCCTTATACCTTTGGACACTAGACTTTTCTATTACCTAATGCATAATTCATCCTGGACACCAATGAGAGTGGGGTTTGGCTGCAGACCTCGGACGTCACAGGGTCCTATGGCTGGAGCCACCAGACTTAACTGGACAAAATGGGATAAAGCAGATTGTATGAAAGAAAAATCATGGTCGTCTATGAAAAACCAATTTTAAAAACATTTATTATAAATCAGAGTTTTCAGAAAAGCAGTGTTGACAGCCAAGATTTTGTCGAGTGAGTTAGTAAAGCCACTGTTTCTATAGAAACTCTTTATAATTAGGACGATACGTTATGATTGGTTTCCTTGGAAATAATAATAACGATGCATTTAGAGTGGCTCCGCATGTTGTCTTACTGATTACTTTCCAATCATGTAATCAAGAAGCTCGGTATTCTTTCAGATCTAATGAAGTATTTCATTTTGCAGAGATAATTTTCGGTTTATTTTTTTTATTAAACATGCTTCCACTTATGAGCCCAGAGCAGTATATAATAATTACAAATAGGGTGAAAAAAACATGTAACAAACACAAAATAAAATGTTAAAAGAAATCCCATGCAGTATATACAACAATATATCTTATATGTAAATGTCTACGTGTGGAAGTGTGTGTGTCTGTCTGTCTGGCCCGGAAGTGCGAGGTTACAGCAATGAAGCTCAAAAAGCCGGCAAGGCAGCCTCAAGTTAAGGAGTTGGAGACAAACTCGCTTAGCCGATACACAAGGGGGGTGAGTACGTCCATAAACGAAATTGCAAACTCTGCATTTCAATCTTTTTTTCTGACGATTTCAATAGTTTCTAGGAGCCTAGACTTTTTACAGCATGGTCTTACACAGCTAGTATATATAGATTTAGAGATATATAGATAATATTGATATACACTGCCCTCCATAATGTTTGGGACAGTGAGAGATTTTTCTTTATTACCCCCCACTTTCCAGTATAACATTACAAATCAAACAATTCAGACATGATTAAAGTGTACGTTGAAGACTTCAATTTAAGGAGATATGAAAACAATTCGGTCACACCAGAAATGTTAACACTTTTTCTACATGGTCCCTCAATGTTTGGGACACAGCAATGGCAGGTGTATTAAAACCATCATATTATCGTCCTTTGTTGCATATCCCTTGCATGCAATGAGTGCTTAATGTCTCCAATTCACAGACATCATCAGGTGGCGAGTATCTTCTCTGGTGATGCTCTGCCAAGCCTCTAATGCGGCCATCCTCAGCTCCTTTCTTGTTTTCTCTGGCTTGTCTCCTTAAGTTTTTTCTTCAGCATATGGAAGTCATGCTCAATTAGGTTTAAATCGGGTGACTGATTTGGCTATTCCAGAATTTTACATTTTTTAGCTTTGATAAACTCCTGTGTTACTTTAGCAGTATGTTTGGGTTATTATCTTGTGGTAGGATGAAGTGTTGTCCAATGAATTTGGAGGCATCGACTGGAACCTGAGCAGATCAGATGTTTCTATACACCTCAGAAGTCGATGTGCATTGCTGTCGGCAGTTACACCATTAATGAAGAGAAGTATGCCAGGACCTGTGGCAGCCATATGTGCCCAAGCCATAACACCTCCGCCACCATGTTTAACAGATGAGGTGGTCTGCTTTGGCTGTTGGGCAGTTCTTGTTGGACTCCACACATTATTCTTGCCATCTTCTCTGATGTAGGTTAATCTTCCTCCCATCTGTCCATAAGAATTTTTTCCAGAATTTAAGAACTCTTTCACTCCTTTTAAGTCGAAGAGCACTTGAAATCTGCATTCGCAGACAGAAGCTGGATAGTGAAATCCAGCCACCAGCTGATACTAAACAGTCACTGTTGTGTCAGAGGAAAAGATGGAAATAAAACCAGGATGCTTTTGATTAGTTTCTCTAGTAAAGTCAGCGATAATGAAAGTTTCAGGGTCTCCGTCAATTGCAGTAGTAACCTGGGTCCTGGGCCTCTGTGGTGTGCCTGATGTCCCTCAACCATCTCTAAAGATCCCAGGTAGCTGAGGGAATAGTCAACAGGGTCCAGAATCACAATCTTTCAGCTAACTTATATTTACTTGGATAATCAACTGGTAATAACTAAAGATTTAGCTTCCACCAGCAAAACTAAAATCCTTCACAAACAGCGCAGGCTCATGGACTTCAAGCAAGTCAGTTGGAAGGCAAGGCAGAGCAATGTAAAAGTGTATAAGGAGATATCCCCTGGTACTCTCCCTGAAGGAAGCAGGGGTAAGTTTGCTCTTCTGCTTGAGTTTGCTGAGGAATATTTGGAAGTGAACAATGTGTTCATTTCTTTTCATAAGAATCAAGATGACAGAGCGGCACCTCTTCAAGCAATTCAGTTTTCTGGGCTTTAAGATTGCGAAACCAGGTCACCCCTTTCTCAAAAAGACAAGATGCTTTCTTCATGGCTTATGCCAGTGCTTCCCAAACTCAGACCTGGGGACCCCCTGTGGCTGCAGGTTTTTGTTCCAACCAGATTCATAATCAGTGACAACACCTGATCACATTGATGTCATTTAATTAGCTGGTATTTTTTTCTCTTATTCTACATTCAGAAAAGCCTGGCAGCATGATTTTTACATTTATACGACATAGAAATATTTCTGCTTTTTCTATAGATTTAAATGCTTAACTCTCTTTTGTTGATTTCATTGTATTTGCTCTTTCTCTGTGTAGTTTTCCCCCTTTGTTGTACAGTGGGATGCAAAAGTTTGGGCAACCTTGTTAATAGTCATTATTTTCCTGTATAAATCGTTGGTTGTTACGATAAAAAATGTCAGTTAAATATATCATATAGGAGACACACACAGTGATATTTGAGAAGTGAAATGAAGTTTATTGGATTTACAGAAAGTGTGTAATAATTGTTCAAACAAAATCAGGCAGATGTATAAATTTGGGCACCGTTGTCATTTTATTGATTCCCAAACTTTTAGAACTAATTATTGGAACTCAAATTGGCTTGGTAAGCTCAGTGACCCCTGACCTACATACACAGGTGAATCCGAGTATTTAAGGGGGTCAATTGTAAGTTTCCCTCCTGCTTTAATTTTCTCTGAAGTGTAGCAACATGGGGGTCACAAAACAACTCTCAAATGACCTGAAGACAAAGATTGTTCACCATCATGGTTTAGGGGAAGGATACAGAAAGCTGTCCCAGAGATTTAAGCTGTCTGTTTCCACAGTTAGGAACATATTGAGGAAATGGAAGACCACAGGCTCAGTTCAAGTTAAGGCTCGAAGTGGCAGACCAAGAAAGATTTCAGATAGACAGAAGCGACGAATGGTGAGAACAGTCAGAGTCAACCCACAGACCAGCACCAAAGACCTACAACATCATCTTGCAGCAGATGGAGTCACTGTGCATCGTTCAACCATTCGCGACTTTACACAAGGAGATGCTGTATGCGAGAGTGATGCAGAGGAAGCACAAACAGAGCCGCTTGAGGTCTGCTCAAGCACATTTGGACAAGCCAGCTTCATTTTGGAATAAGGTGCTGTGGACTGATGAAACTAAAATTGAGTTATTTGGGCATAACAAGGGCGTTATGCATGGAGGAAAAAGAACACAGCATTCCAAGAAAACACCTGCTACCTACAGTAAAATATGGTGGTGGTTCCATCATGCTGTGGGGCTGTGTGGCCAGTGCAGGGACTGGGAATCTTGTCAAAGTTGAGGGATGCATGGATTCCACTCAGTATCAGCAGATTCTGGAGACCAATGTCCAGGAATCAGTGACAAAGCTGAAGCTGTGCCGGGGCTGGATCTTTCAACAAGACAACGACCTGAAACACTGCTCAAAATCCACTAAGGCATTCATGCAGAGGAACAAGTACAACGTTCTGGAATGGCCATCTCAGTCCCCAGACCTGAATATAATTGAAAATCTGTGGTGTGAGTTAAAGAGAGCTGTCCATGCTCGGAAGCCATCAAACCTGAATGAACTAGAGATGTTTTGTAAAGAGGAATGGTCCAAAATACCTTCAACCACAATCCAGACTCTCATTGGAACCTACAGGAAGCGTTTAGAGGCTGTAATTTCTGCAAAAGACGGATCTACTAAATATTGATTTCATTTCTTTTTTGTGGTGCCCAAATTTATGCACCTGCCTGATTTTGTTTGAACAATTATTGCACACTTTCTGTAAATCCAATAAACTTCATTTCACTTCTCAAATATCACTGTGTGTGTCTCCTATATGATATATTTAACTGACATTTTTTATCGTAACAACCAACGATTTATACAGGAAAATAATGACTATTAACAAGGTTGCCCAAACTTTTGCATCCCACTGTATCTTATTAATGACAGTTAAATACGAGCAGAGCAGACACCCAGGCAAACAACACTGAACAATCAAAGGCAAAACTAATCAGTAAATAATTGATTCATTAAACAATTAGAACACCTGGAAAAGTAGAATGAAAATCGATAGATAGATAGATAGATAGATACTTTATTAATCCCAAGGCGAAATTCACAATACTTCGATGCTTGCTGGAATAGAATTCATGAAGTCTTCTGCTGGTAGGTCGTCTCTTACACATCCATATCGGCCTCTTGAAAACTGTTTGTAATCGGTCAGACAGGCGTTGGGGGATTTTTCTTTACCAAAGTGAAGATTCTTCTGTCCTCAGCAGTGGGGGTCTTCCTTGGCCTAGTAATCCTAGTAGTCATTTTGTGATTACTGAGCTCACCACTGTGTTCTTTCTTCCTCATGATATTCTAGACAAATGATTAAGGTTATCCTAAGGCTTTTGCAATTGTCTTGAATGGTTTTATTCTTGTTTTTCAGCCTCATATTGGCATCTTTGACTTTCATTGGCACAGCTCTTGTCCTCATGTTGAACAATGGCAGCTAAAGACACCAAAGGTAGTCTTTAGGTAGAAGCAAGCTGAGGTAACTTATGCTTGCGCTGATGAAGCAGTGAAACACACCCAAGTAATTGCATAAATCTGTGACGCCAATTGTCCTAAACATTATGGTATCCAGAAATGGGGAGGACCATGTAGAGAAAGTGTTGTCATTTCTACGTGGTTTGACCAAAATGTATACAAATACCCTTAAATGAAAGCCTGCAATGTGCACTTTAATCACAATGTCTGAATTGTATGATTTGTTATTTTAAATATGGAGCTGAGTGGTAAATCAAGGCAACATGTGACTTTGTTCCAACCATTATTTAGATAGAGAGTATATAAATCATCTGCGGTGGGTTGGCGCCCTGCCCAGGATTGGTTCCTGCCTTGCGCCCTGTGTTGGCTGGGATTGGCTCCAGCAGACCCCCGTGACCCTGTGTTCGGATTCAGCGGGTTAGAAAATGGATGGATGGATGGTATATAAATCATAAAAGGCAATACTAAATAACATGGTTGGTTACATCATAAAAGTATCTAATACCTTTTTAGTTTTAAAATACAAAATAAAAATGCTGTCTCGAAGAAAATTCTACTACATTGCACACAAGGAAGTCCACAGCACATTACATTAACAAAAAAAATCCTTCTCTCTAATAAGCAGTTCTTTCTTTCTTCTTTGAGCAGAGCTGTGCTGTAACTGTACTAACAGAACTAGTCAGTTTTTCCATTGTCTTTTGGGTGAAGTACAGCTGGAGATATCTGTAGTCAGCCAGGTTGTAAACAAGCCAAAAGCTTCTACCCTTTATTTCTCCTGTGTCTTTTGGAAAATGTCACTTGAAATGCATTACAGTAGCAAGTTTTTAAATAATCTATGCATCATAATCTAGGCTTTCTGTGAAGTGGAAAAATTAAACAAATTTTAAAAAGGATTTACGAATAACACAACTGAAAGTTTGCAGTGGGATGTCTTTATAGCACTTCCTTGGTGAAGGACCTTTTTGTAGCAAAAACAGCTATGAGTCATTTTGGCTAAGTGACTGCCAGCTTTGCTCTGCGGGGATGGAGTGTTTTTTGTCTGTTCTTTTTGGCAGAGCTGCCAGAGCTTTTTAAGTTAGCTGCAGTTTGTTCGTGTGCAGCAGTCGTCAAATCCTGTAGCCACAGATACTTTGTTGGATTGAGCTCTCAGTTTTTCACCTTCATTTTATTTTTACTCTGCTCTTTCACTTCTGTTTTGTTTTTTGTGCTTGTTTAAAGTGGCTTCTTTCCCAATTCCTCGTCTGGTCTTTGGCTTACTATAACAATTTTTTTTTCTCCGTTATATGCCAGTTATTTGGCACACTCCTTTTTTTTTCCCCCTATTTGAACTCGTCAAGCCTCACTGTCCCTTGATTTGCCATGAAATTCTTAAACATATTGTTGCTTTGCTGTAGGAATGATTTTTAGTATGACCGGCCTATTGGAATGTCGACCTGTGGGACACATGTGGCCAAAAAGCAACCTTTGAGTGGCCCAGCCCATGGTCCTGCCAGAAATGCAGAGAAAAACACATTTCAAATGCCTTCAGTAATTTTTACAGTATTACACTCCATGAATGCAATACTCTGTGTAGCCTTAGCAACGTTCATTTTACAATGCAGCGTGTTGTTGTGTGTCTAGAAGTGGTGGTAGTAGTCTCTGATGTTGTAACGACCTGTCGAAGGAGCCGCTTTCCTAGGGGAATCTCTTCCTGCTCTTCTACCATTCGCTCCCCTCTCACCCGGATCCTGTTACTCAGCTCTCTCTAGGGAGGTGCCCTGAGCCTTCACAAAATGCGTTCCCCCCCCGACAGACCACGCAGTAGCGAGGCATATCACGATATCAACGCTCGCGTGGTGATTTAAAACGAATCTGTGTTCCCTCAGTGTGCCGTAGACGTTAAATTCATTTGTGATAGTTACTATTCTCTCTTGTTGTGGGTTTGTGTATTGATAGCGCTGACAGCCTTGATAGTGTGAAAGAAAAATTAACTGCTTGCAAGCTACTTAGGGTTAATAGCTGACAAAGCCGTTTTGCTATAACGTCAGGTTATTCATACTGGCGTCTGTCATAAGATGGGGTGCAGTAAACTGACCTAGGACAATTTCCAGTTTCTTTAGGACTGTGTCTGTTTGATACAGGAAAGATGACATTTCTTTCTTTAGGGTCTTTCTAAAAAGTAAAGAAAAAAAAAAAAACAGATTAGCGTAATAAAATAAAATGCTTAAGTAAGCAATGTGTTTTTTTTTTTTTGTATAAATAAGGGGAAAGGGGAAGAAATTAAGCCATTCTTAAAAATGGAACTTTGCTCTTCTGCCTTGCAACGCAGAATCCGTGTACTCATCTGTGATTGAATAAAACTCTAATTGATTGAACTAATCCTGTCTTCCTCTGGGGGGTTTCTTTTATTCTGTTAAATGCACTTTGTGATGTAACTGGGTTATTTATATGCTGAGGTGCAATCAAAGTGCTGCTGCCTGGCATTAAAAAGATCATGGGTTTGTAATTTGTGTGGGGCACAAAGTGTTTCAAGTAGTGAGGAAAACGGCATGCAAGTATAAAGAATTGTTATCATCAGGGGTCTCTAACTCCAGTCCTGGAGATCTACTGTGGCTGCAGGTTTTCATTCTAACTCTTTTCTTAATTAGTGACCAGTTTTTGCTGCTAATTAACTATTTCCCTTTATTTTAATTGACTTTTCTTGAGACTCTGACTGCTGAATTGATCATTTTTTCCTTAAATGGCACCTAAAAATCAATCTGATGTGAAGTGAGCCAACAGATAAGCAACTAAGTTGGGGCCTCAAACTCCAACCAACTTCACTTCATTCAGTTTCTTATTTTTAAGCCAATTCTCCTTGCCTATTAAACCCTTTATTTAATTCAATGGCACTCATTCTGCCATGGCAGACATTTCCAAAACTGTTGATTTTCTTTTTTAAGAGCGCTGTCAAAATTTTTTGTGGACCTGAGCAGATCAACATTACTGAGGCCTTCACCTTTCTTTATTTTTAGTTATTGTGTGATGGACGCAGGTTGTTGTTTATGCGTTGGTTCATTTTGTGTCTTAATATTGTTCAGTTGCCAATTAAGGAAAAAATAAATAATTAAGTGGCCAGAGTCTTAAGATGTGCATCAATTTAAATTAATGCAAAGAGTTAATTAGCAGCAAAATCTGGTCACTACTTAAGAAAAGGGTTAGAATGAAAACCTGCAGCCACAGTAGCTCTCCAGGACTGGAACTGGAGACCCCTGGTTATTATTATATGACCAAATTATTTATTTTATTTCAAAAGTGAGGCAAATGTTATTGCTAATACTGTGCACTATGTTGTTTTTATGCATTTTGAGTTGTGCCTAGGTCAGATATGACCAAAATGTTTAATTTTTTTATTTCAAAAGTGGAAAAAAGTATTCCTACTCCCTCAGGTTCTATTCAGTTATAGATTTTTTAATAGTTTTTTTCATACTTTTTTTTTTAGATATGCCTGTTTGCCAGATGTGACCAAATATTAAAGGGGAATAATAATTAAATATTACTTCTTTATTCAAAGCATTCATTTGTGTTGGGTTAAAATTTGTCATTACCTGCTGCTTACTGGCCGTTGAAAATGTCTGGCACAGCTAAATTTCCTGGTTTGAAAATTTGGCCCAACTGAATTGGTAATTGAATAGCCCTGTAGTATGATATTATGTGGGGTCTAATAAAAGTATCGCGTTTTGACCAAAAGGTTGCATACAATTTTAATAGAGCACAAAATCTTGCATGTGGTATGACATTCTGTATATTCCTTTTCAGTGTATCATGCATTATTTCTTAAGCAGTAACTTCCTTATTGACGCCCTGCCATGCAGATAGTGTTTGTGGAGTCATGTTTAATTGCTTAAGCGTCAAGAATTTTTTTTCAGCCTGAGTAGAATAATCCAAGGGCTTAAAAACTTTTAGTCCTTCTGGCTAAACAGTCTAATGCAGATAGTCAGAAGGCAGGCCTCTTCTCTGTCAGCCATGTCATCTTTGTTGGTTATCAGACCTAAGATGGTGGGTCTTCTGCAAATGTAATGATGAAGTTGGAGCTATATTGAACAACACGGTCACAAAAGAAAAAGTAGTGCTGTTTGAGGCTTAGTACAGTAATAAAAAAAATAATATGGAAAAAGTGACACTGCCATTCTGCATATTTTGGAGTCTGCTAGTTAGAAGTCCAAAATCCATCTGCACAGTATATGGCATTTGCATCTGATGTCTAGGAGCTTAGAGATTAGACTTCAAGGAAATATTAAACAATAGTGTATAAAGAATATATTTTTCATTATTTACATTTACCAAGACAATAATACGTGCAAAATATATTCTGTATATTGGTTGTTGTGACTTGGGATGTCAGGCCTTTTTTTTTTTTTTTTTTTTTCCATTTCCTGAATTACTTTATGAAGCCCCTTTTCTTATTTTTTTATGTTTTATGAGTAGGATATGTTGCATAAATTACCAAACACAACACCAGAATTTTCAAGTAGATTTCTGAGGCTTTGGAATCTTATTGAAGTCTGTCTGTCTGTCCGGCCCAGAAGTGAGAGGTGGAGTTGGGGTAAATGCTCCACCTCCGAGGAAACAGAAACTCGCTTAGCCGCTAACACAAGCCAGGCCAGCACGTCAGCAAAACGAAACCTCAGAAGAAAGACAAAGTCGCTTAGCCGCTAACATCGGCAAAATGGTATCCCTTTTACTTTTCCTCCTGCTGTTAATACACAAGCGATGCGAGCACATCAGCAAAACGAAACCTCCAAAGAAAGAGTCACTCGCTTAGCCTTTGTATCCCACAGGTGGTGTTCGTTCCCTTGTTGGAATGAGTTCTTTTGTAATTGTGGCATGTTACATAACCTGAATCTATATAGATATGAGCTTAAAAGGTGATACCCCTCCCTTAGTGATACGATGGTAAGAAATCACATAGGAGAAATAACTTGGCTTTCTTTAATGATGGCTTACGCTGCATAACAGACGAAGGAAACCAATCACAAGAACTCAGTTCGGGAGTGGGGGCCCGATTTGTAGAGTCTGCCATTTTCGCCGCTGCATTGGAAGGATTTTCCGGATCAGATGACGGTATCTCCCATCCATCCATCAGCTTCAAAGATGTGCCGGGCAATGTTCCAAGGCTTTATACTCTTTCTTAATGTGCAGGCGTCCACTTAGGTGAATAATACAATTCCAAACAAGGCAAAGAGGATACAATTTCTTGCTGACTCTGACAGATGAAAAATAGTACACATTTTCCCAGCTGTGTTTATCTGCCTTGTCTTATGCTTTGCCTAGCAGTTCTAAATGATGAGCCTCTGTGCTAAATCTGTGTCAACTGTGCATGTGAGTAGAAAGAAAAGTAAATTTATAAAATATATTTGTACAGAGCACAGTGACATATTAAACTTTGGTACAGCCGCTAATACAGAAACGATGCGTGCATATCGATAAAACAGTATCTCTTTTACTTCTCCTCCCCCGCTAATACACAATCGATGCGAGCACGTCAGCAAAATGAAACCTCCTAGGAGAGAGATGCCCAGAGTAGTTCCTTTCAATTATCTGACATCTGTACATTTCAAGTTTTTTCTGACCATTTCAATAGTTTCTAGGACCCCAGGCTTTTTACAGTGCGGGCTTACACAGCTAGTATATTATAAAAATGTTCAAGGGTGCCAAGACTTTCACAAGGCAGTCTGTTGTGTAATATTTTCAGTATAGCGCTGAAGGTGTCATTATATCTTTAGTCTGTCACAAAACATTTGAATATGGTTTTAGTTTCCTGCAATAAATATCTGTCTCTATTTTGTTTTTATCTGTTTGGTAAATTCCCAGAATACATGTTAAGTTCTTGGTACTCTCAGGTAAGCGTGCATTGACATAAACAGGGATTCCGTTATGTATACTGGGGTAACATTATACAAACTGAAATCATCAAGATTTCTTTCACAGGTAAGCTATGCCTTTCTCTAACATACCAACACCACTGTCACGTTTCATTCATTCATTCATTGATTCATTGATTCATTAATTTTCCACTGCTTATCTGAAGCCAGGTCGCAGGGGCAACAGTCTTAGCAGTGAGACCCACACGCTCTTTTCCCCAGCCACACTTGCCAACGCATACTTCGGCATTCCAAGGTGTTCCCATGGTATCAATGCAAAAGTTTTTTAGAAAAAACACCAGGAGATAAAAGTTTACTTACATAGCATTATCATCATCATCAAATCTGTGAAGATAGTGGTAAAATGATTGGTCTGCATGATTCCTCTGTCACTAAGCTGTATTGCATTGTATTAGCAAGATGGCCAGCTCTGTTGTTTTTGGCAAATGTCATCCTCCATTTATAAAAGTTGTATACAGTTAATTGCCTTCTGATTCCAGATTTTAAATTCCCAAGAGTTGAACAATAGATTAAAAAATGTCTTTACTTCCATTGCTATAAACATTTGTAATTGTGTTCCTTTAGTAACCCTAAGGAATATACTGTAAATAATTGCATCAAACTGTCAGAATACATTTTTCTTACCTGTAGACCTCTTATGTGTGTTTTCAATTTTTAATAATGGATATTAACTTTTGAATTGAAGCATTGTTATACACAAGGGGCCCCCAACTCCAGTCCTGGAGGGCCTCAGTGGCTGCAGGTTTTCATTGAAATCCTTTTCTTAATTAGTGGCCTGTTTTTCTGCTAATTAACTTCTTTTGAATTCATTTTAATTGACTTGTTTTTTTTTTTTTTTATTTCTTTCCCTGAATTTCTTCATCGTTCCTCTGAATTGCTTCATTTCTTCCTTAAATGGCACCCAAACAGAAAAGAAGTGAGAAGTGAGAGAACCAACAGAAGGCCAACTAAGTCAGGGCCTTAAACTCCAACCAATTTCATTCCAACCAGTTGCTTAATTAGACGCTGATTCTTGTTGTTAAACTCGTTCTTTAATTCCATGGCGTGTTG